>NW_026869338.1:287463-511511 GCF_020745735.1 Hemiscyllium ocellatum
CCCACTCTATCTTTCCCCCAGGCTCTCTATTCCCCTCGCTCTTTCCTCTCTCTGTGTCCCACTCTCTCTGTCTCCATGTCTCGCTGTCCATCCCCCTCTGTCCCCTCTCTTTGTCCATCCTCTCTCTGTCCCCCTCTCCCTGTTCCCCTCTCTGTCCCCCTCTCTGTCCCCGCGCTTTCTGTCCCCACTCTCTCTGTCCCGCTCTCTCTGTCCCGCTCTCTCTGTCCCGCTCGCTCTGTCCCCCTATCTCTGTCCCCTTCTCGCTGTAACCTTCTCGCTGTCCCCTTCTCGCTGTCCCCCTTCTCACTGTACTCCTTCTCACTGTACCCCTTCTCACTGCCCCCGTCTCTGTCCCGCTCACTCTGTCCCCCCGCTGCCTGTTCCCCGCTCCCTGTTCCCAGCTCCCTGCTCCTCGCTCCCTGTCCCCCTCTCTCTGTCCCCCTCTCTCTGTCCCCCACTCTCTCTGTCCCCCACCTCTCTGTCCCCTCGTCCCCACGTCTCTCTGTCCCCCTAAGTCTGTCCTCCTCTCTCTGTCCCCTCTCTCTGTTCGCCCTCTCTCAGTCCGCCCTTGCTCAGTCCGCCTACTCTCTGTCCCCCTCTCTCTCTCTGTCACCCTCACCTTGTTCCCCACTCTCTCTGTCCCCCATGTCTCTTTCCCCACCTCTGTACCCATGTCTCTCTGCCCCCGTTCTCTGCACCACCCTCAATCTGTCCACCCCTCCTGTCCCCCAGTCTTCTGACTCCCCTCGCTCTGTCCCCCTCGCTCTGTCCCCCATCTCTCTGTCCCCAGTCTCTCTGTCCCCTGCTCTCTGTCCCCCGCTCTCTGTCCCCTGCTCTCTGTCCCCCGCTCTCTGTGCCCTTCTCTCTGTTCCCCTCTGTCTGTCGTCTTCTCTCTGCCCCTCCTTCTGTCCCTCCCGTCCCCCTCCCTCTGTCCCCATCTCGCTGTCCCCATCTCGCTGTCCCCATCTCTCAGTCGCCCTCGCTCTCTACGCATCTCTTAGTCCTCTTCTCTCTGTTCCCCTCTCTCTGTCCCCCCTCTCTGTCCCGCACCCTCTGTCCCCTTCTCTCTATTCCTCTCTCTCTGATTCCCTCTCTCTGTTCCCCTCTCTGTCGCCTTCTCTCTGGTCCCCTTCTCTCTGTTCCCCTCCCTCTTTACGCCTCCCTCTGTTCCCCTCTCACTGTCCCCCCTCTCTGTCCCCCTTTCACTGTCCACCTCTCTCTCTACCCATCTCTTAGTCCCCTCTCTCTGTCCTCCTCTTTCTGTCCCTCCTCTCTCTGTCCCCACTCTCTCTGTCCCCACTCTCTCTGCCACCTCGCTCTCTGTCCCCCCTCTCTGTCCCCTCTCTCTGTCCTCCTCTCTCTGTCCGCCCTCTCTCTGTCCGCCCTCTCTCTGTCCCCCTCTCTCTGTCCCCTTCTCACTGTCCCCTTGTCTCTGTCCCCCCCTCTCTCTGACCCCCTCTCTCTGTCTCTCCTCACTCTGTCCCCCTCACTCTCTCTGTCCCCCTCACTCTCTCTGTCCCCCACTCTCTCTGTCCCCCACTCTCTCTGTCGCCCACTCTCTCTGTCCCCCACTCTCTCTGTCCCCCACCTCTCTTGTCCCCCCATTCCCCGTCTCTCTGTCCCCCTAAGTCTGTCGTCCTCTCTCTGTCAACTCCTTTCTGTCACCCCCCTTTTCTGTACCCCCACTCTCCCTGCCACCTTCGCTCTGTCCCCCCTCCCTGTCCCGCTCTCTCTGTCCCCCTCTCTCTGTCCGCCCTCTCTTTGTCCCCTTCTCTCTGTCCCCCTAAGTCTGTCGTCCTCTCTCTGTCAACCCCTTTCTGTCACCCCCTTTTCTGTACCCCTACTCTCGCTCCCACCTTCGCTCTGTCCCCCCTCCCTGTCCCCTTCTCTCTGTCCCCCTCTCTCTGTCCGCCCTCTCTTTGTCCCCTTCTCTCGGTCCCCCTCCCTCTGTTCCCCTTTTTCTATCCCACTCTCTCGCTCTCTCCATCCCTCAGTCCTCTTCTCTCTGTTACCCTCTCTCTTCCCACAACTCTCTGCCCCCTTTATCCCCCTCTCTTTGTCCCTACTCTCTCTGTTCCCCTCACTTTATCCCCCTCTCTTTATCCCCCTCTCTTTATCCCCCTCTCTCTGTCCCCCTCTCTCTGTCCCCCTCCCTCTGTCCGCCCTCTCTCTGTCCGCTCTCTCTCTGTCCGCCCTCTCTATGTCCGCCCTCTCTCTGTCCGCCCTCTCTTTGTCCCCCTTTCTCTGTCCGCCCTCTCTCAGTCCACCCACTCTCTGTCCCGCTCTCTCTCTCTGTCTCCCATCTCTCTTTCCCCCCACTCTGTACCCACGTCTCTCTGCTCACTTTCTCTGCACCACCCTCACTCTGTCCACACCTCCTTTCCCCCAGTCTTCTGACTCCCCTCGCTCTGTCCCCTCTCTATGTCCCACTTTCTCTGTTCCCATCTCTCAGTCTCCCCTTTCTCTGTCACCCTCTCTCTGCCCCCTCTCTCTGTCCCCCTCTCTCTGTCTCCCCTCTCTCTGTCCCCCTCTCTCTCCCCCTCTCTCTGTCCCCCTCTCTTTGTCCCCCTCTCTTTGTCCCCCCTCTCTTTGTCCCCCCTCTCTCGCCCCCTCTCTGTCCCCCCGCTCTCTGTTCCCCTCTCTCTGTCCCTCTCTCTCTGTCACCCTCACTTTGTTCCCCTCTCTTTGTCACCCTCACTCTGTCCCCCACTCTCTACGTCCCCCACCTCTCTGTCCCCCTCCATCCCCGTCTCTCTGTCCCCCTAAGTCTGTCCTCCTCTCTCTGTCTGCCCTCTCTCTGTCCGCCCTCGCTCTGTCCCCCTCTCTCTGTCGCCCTTTGCTCTGTCCCCCCCTCTCTGACCCCCCTCTTTATGTCCCCCCTCTCTGTCACCCCTATCTCTGTCCCCCTCTCTCTGTCCCCCCTCTCTCTCTCCACCTCTCCCTCTCCGCGCTATCGCTGTCCCCCTCTCTCTGTCCCCTCTCTCTGTCCCCTCTCTCTGTCCCCTTCTCTCTGTCCCCTCCTCTCTGTACCCCTCCCTCTGTTCCCCCTCTCAGTCCGCCTCTCCACTTCACCCCCCCTCTCTCAATCCTCCCTCTCTCTGGCCCCTTTCTCTGTCCCCCTCTCTATGTCCCCCTCTCTCTGTCCCCACTCTCTCTGTCCCCGCTCTCTCTGACCCCCCCTCTGACCCCCTCTCGCTGTCCCCACTCTCCCTGTCCGCGCTATCCCTGTCCGCGCTATCCCTGTCCGCGCTATCTCTGTCCCCCTCTCTCTATCCCCCTCTCTGTCCCCTTCTCTTTCGCCCCTTCTCTCTGTCCCCTTCTCTCTGTCCCCTTTTCTCTTTCCCCTTCTCGCTGTCCCCTTCTCGCTGTCCCCTTCTCGGTGTTCCCATCTTTCTGTCCTCCTCTCTCTTTTCCCATCTCTGTGTCCTACTCGCTCTGTCGCCTTCTCTCTGTCCCCATCTCTCTGTTCCCCTCTCTGACCCCTCCCTCTGTCCCCCTCCCTCTGTCCCCCTCTCTCTGTCCTCCCTCCCTCTGTCCCCTACCTCTGTCCCCCTCCCTCTGTCCATAATCTCTCTGTCACCCTCTCTTTGTCCTCCCTCTCTTTGTCCCCCCTCTCTTTGTCTCCCCTCTCTTTGTCCCCCCTCTTCTGCCCCCCTCTGTCCCCCCGCTCTCTGTTCCCCTCTCTCTGTCCCCCTCTCTCTGTCACCCTCACTCTGTTCCCCTCTCTTTGTCACCCTCACTCTGTCCCCGACTCTCTATGTCCACCACCTCTCTGTCCCCCTCCATCCCCCCCGTCTCTCTGTACGCCTAAGTCTGTCCTCCTCTCTCTGTCTGCCCTCTCCCTGTCCGCGCTCTCTCTGTCCCCCTCTCTCTGTCCGCTCCTCTCTGTCCGCCTCTCCACTTTAACACCCCCTCTCTCAGTCCCCTCGCTCTCTGGCCCCTTTCTCTGGCCCCTCTCTCTGCCCCACTCTCTCTGTCCCCACTCTCTCTGTCACCCTCTCTCTGTTCCCCCTCTCTCTGTCCCCCCTCTCTGTCCCCCCTCTCTCTGTCCCCCCTCGCTCTGTCCCCACTCGCTCTGTCACCCCTCTCTCTGTCCCCCGTCCCCCTCCCTTTTCCCCCCTCTCTGTCCCCCTCTCTTTGTTCCCCTGTCTCTGTCCACATCTCTCTGTCCCCCTCAATCTGTCCCCCCTCTCTCTGTTCCCCTCTCTCTCCCCTTCTCTCTGTTCCCATCTCCAATTTCCCCTCTCCAATTTCCCCTCTCTCTGTTCCCCTTTCTCTATTTCCCCCGTCTGTCCCTTCTCTTTCTGTTCCTGTCTCTCTGTCCCCCTCTCTTTATCCCCCTCTCTCTGTCCCCACTCTCTCTTTTACTATCTCTCTGTCCCTTCTCTTTGCCCCCTCTCTCTGTCCCCAACCTGTCTGTTACCCTCTCACTCTGTCCCCTCTCTTTGTCCCCCTTTCTCTTTCCGCCCTCCCTCTGTCCCCCTCTCTCTGTCCTCCCTCCCTCTCTCCCCCCCTGTCACCCTCCCTCTGTCCCCCTCCCTCTGTCCATAATCTCTCTGTCCCCCTCTCTTTGTCCCCCTCTCTTTGTCCCCCGTCTCTTTGTTCCCCCTCTCTTTGTCCCCCCTCTCTCTGTCCCCCTCTCTCTGTCCCCCTCTCTCTGTCCCCCTCTCTCTGTTCCCCTCGCTCTGTCATCCTCCCTCTGTTCCCTTTCTTTTTCACCCTCACTCTGTCCCCCACTCTCTCTGTCCCCCACCTCTCTGTCCCCCCCATCCCCCCGTCTCTCTGTACCCCTAAGTCTGTCCTCCTCACTCTGTTCCCCCTCGTCCCCCTCTCTCGGTCCCACCCTCGCTCTGTCAACCCTCCCTGCCCCCCTCTCTATATGCCTCCTCTCACTGTCCCCTTCTCAATGTACCCCCCTCACTGTCCCTTCGCTTTGTCCAACCTCTTTCTGTCCCCCTCTCCCTGTCACCCCCTCTCTCTGTCCCCGCTCTCTCTTCCCTCTCTCTCTGTCGCCCTCACTCTGTCCCCAATTCTCTCTGTCCCCCAACACTCTGCCCTCCGTCCGCACGTCTCTCTGTCCCCCTAAGTCTGTCCTCCTCTCTCTATCACCCCCTCTCTGCCCCCACTCTCTCTTTCCCCACTCTCTGTCCACAACTCTCTATTTCCCTCTCTCTATCCCCTCTCTTTGTCCACCCTCTCTCTGTCCCCCTCTCCCTGTCCCCCCCTCTCTCTTTGTCACCCTCACTCTGTTCCCCTCTCTCTGTCACGCTCACTCTGTCCCCCACACTCTCTGTCCCCGACCTCTCTTTCGCACCCCTCAGTACCCAAGTCTCTCTGGTCACCTTTCTCTGCCCCAGCCTCACTCTGTCCACCCCTCCTGTCCCCCAGTCTTCTGACCCCATCTCGATCTGTCCCCACTCTATGTCCCACTCTCTCTGTTCCCCTCCTTCTGTCTCCCCTCTCTCTGTCTCCATTCTCTCTGTCTCCGCTCTCTCTGTCCCCCTCTCTCTATCCCCTCTCTCTGTTCCCCTCTCTCTGTCTCCCCTCTCTCTGTCCTACTCTCTCTGTCACACTCTTTCTGTCCCCCTCACTCTGTCCCTCCTCACTCTGTCCCCCCTCACTCTGTCCCCCCTCAGTCTGTCCCCCTTCTCTCTGTCCCCCTCTCTCTCTTCCCCTCTCTCTGTTCCCCTCTCTCTGTCACCCCCTGCCCTCCCTCTCTCTGTCCCCCTCTCTCTGTCCCCCTCTCTCTGTCCATCCTCTCTCTGTCTCCCTCTCCACGTCCCCCCTTTCTCTGTCCCCCTCTTTATGTCCCCCGGTCCCCGCTCTCTGTTTCCCGCTCTCTGTACCCCTCTCTCTTTCCCCCCCACTCTCTGTCCCCTCTCTCTGTCCCCCCTCTCTGTGTCCCCTTCTCTCTGGCCCCTTTTCTCTATTCCCCCTTCTCGTCCTCCCCTCTCTCAACCTCTCCTCTTTCTCTCTCCCTCCCCTCCCTCTCCCCCCTCTCGCCCTCCCCACCCTCCCTCACCTCTCTCGCACTCTCCATCCCTCTCGTCCTCCCCTCCCTCTCCCCCTCTCTTGCCCTCCCCCTCTCTTCCCCTCCCCCTCACTCGTGCTCCCCCTCTCTCCCATCCCCTCTCTCACCCTCCCTCTACCTCTCACCCTCCCCTGCCTCCCTCATCTCTCTCACCCTCCCCTCCCTTCCCTCTCTCTCTCCAACCCCCTCTCCTTCCCCTCACTCGCCCTCCTATCTAGCCTCCTCCGTTCTCTCCCTTCTCTCGCCCTCCCCTCCCTCTCCCCCTTGTCTTGCCCTCCCCTCTCTCGCACTCCCCTCTCTCGCACTCCCCTCTCTCGCCCACAATTTTGTCCCCTCTCTCGTCATCCTCTCTCTCACCTTCAACCTTCTGTTGCCCTCCCCTCCCTCCCTACCCTGTCTCGGCTCCTCCCTCCCTCTTGCCCTCCCCTCTTACTCCCTCCCCGCTGTCTGGCCCTCCCCTCTCTCGCCCTCTCCTTCCTTCTTACCCGCACTCCTTCATTCCCCTCTTTCGCCCTCCCCTGTATCGCCTTGCCCCTCTCACAATCCCCTCTCTCACCTTCACCCGTCTCTCGCCCTCCCCTCCCTTCCCTCTCACACCCTCACCCTCCCTCACGCCCTCCCCTCCCTCCTTCCCCTCTCTCGCCCTATCCTCTCTCGCCCTCTCCATTCCTCCCTCCCCTCTCTCGCCCTCCTCTCTCTCCCTCCCCTCTCTCACCCTCACCCTCTCTCGCACTCCCCTATCTCGCTGTCTCCCTCCCTCTGCCCACACCTCCCTCCCTCTCCTCTCTTGCCCTTTCCCTCCCTCTCGCCTTCACCTCCCTCTCCCGTCTCTCGCACTTCCCTCTCCCCCCTCTCGTACTCCCGTCTCTCGCCCTCTCCCTCTCTCGCACTCCCCTATCTCGCTGTCTCCCTCCCTCTCGCCCTCTCCCTCCCTCTTGCCCACCCCTCCCTCCCTCCCCTCTCTCGCCCTCTCCTCTCTCGCCCTCTCCCTCCCTCTCGCCTTCACCTCCCTCTCCCCTCACTCGCACTCCCCTCTCTCCCCTTCCCCCTCTCTCGCCCTCCCCACATTCTCGCCCTCCCCTCCCTTCCCTCTCCTCATTCGGTCACCCCTCTCTCGCCCTCCTCTCTCTCGCCCTCCTCCTCTCTCGCAGTCCAGTCTCTCACCCTCCCCCTCTCTCTCCTCCCCTCTCTCACTCTCCCTCCCTCTCGTGCTCCTCTCTCTTGCTCTCCCCTCCCTCACTTCCCTGTCTCATCCTCCCCTCTCTCAACCTCTCCCCCTTTCTCTCCCTCCCCTACCTCCGTCCCCTCTCTCGCCCTCTCCCTCTCCCTTTTCCTCCCTCTCTCTCACGCTCCCTCTCTGTCCCATCCCCTCTTTCGGCCTCTCCCTCACTCTTGACATTCCCTCCCCTCCCTCCGTCCCATCTCTCATCCTCTCCTATCTCTCCATATCTCTCCCTTGCCCCCCTCTCTACCCCGGCTCCTTCACTTTCCCTCCACCATCTCTCACTCTTGACCCCCCTCAAACATTGTCTCTCTCTCTCTCTCTCCCCACCATTTCTCTCTGACTGAATCGCTCTCCCTCCTGTCCCTCCCTTCCTGTCTCTCTGACATACTCTGTCTCCCTGGTCCTTCCCTCTCCCTCTGACCCAGAGACTGGGGATGTTTGGGGGTGAGGCTGCATGTGGGCGGTGGGGGTGAGATGTGGGAGGTGGGGAAAATGGGGTAGAGATGGAATTGTGGGAGGGAGACTGCGACGGCATGAGAGAGAAAGAGGGGGAGAGGGAGGAGTGGAGGCAGGTGGAGAAACCGGGTTTGGCAGGGGGGGTGTGAGAGAGGGGGGGATGAGGAGAGGGTAGACAAAGAGAGTGTGTTCTGAAAGAGAAAGAGAGAATTGAGGAGAAAGAGTAGGGGAGAGGTAATGGGGATGCCAGGTTGGAGTCCGGGGGAACAGAGAGTTAAACCCAGCTCCTGAGCCCAGGGCGCGGTGGACTCCCCTTCCCTGAGGACCAGGACTCGGGTCTGAGTCTGTCTCTCTCCAGCTCAGCTTCTCCAACACAAAGATGCACAACAACATCGGTCACTCTGCTGCTCGGCACGCTTTAATCCGCATTTTTATTGGTTACAAATGGAAGTGATGGATACAGTCAGTGGGATGGTGACTTTTCTCACTGGCCCCTGAGTTGTGAGAAACACTGAAATGTTTCCATGTAACCCCCCTGTGGGATAAGGATGGACAAACCAGAGCTCCCCTCAGTCTGTTACCATAGCGACAGGCTGCTCCATCGCTGAAACACTGAACTGAAATGAGAAAATCCCGGATGGTGTGATTAATGAGGGAATTTGATGGATGGATGGATTTGGGTGAAGGGATATTTCAGCACATTCTTCAGCTGCTGCCTGAACTTAGCCTGGGTCACGGCATAAATCGCGGTGTTTGTGCAGCAACTGAGGAGCTGCAACATGAAGCCCAATTCCCGCACAAAGTCATCGAGATACACAGACTTATATCCAATATTCCACATCCGGCCCCATATAGAATACAGCATGAACGTTGACCATAACAGGATGAAATTGGCCGAGATCACAAACAGTAAAATGATGGATTTTTTTCGGTTTCTCATTTCTGTGTCAGACTGAGCGTCCCCATTGGTGTGACCGTGGAGTCTCCTGCGGGCTCTGCTGGTCACTAAAATGTGTCTGACGGTGAGAACATTGAGCAGCAGAATCAGGAGAAATGGGACACACGGGGTTAGAATGTAGTGGAGGAATTCGATTGTGACCCAGACACTGGACCATTGAACAGCGTATGTTATCTCACAAAACCAGGGGACGTTCCTCAGCAAATACCGAGCCGTGAGCATAAAATACCAGAAAATGTTCTTTAAACAGCTCAGCACAGTCACTACTCCCAGAACCACAGACGCCGTTTTCTCACTGCAATATTTACTTTTCAGCTTCTGGCAACAAATGGCCACAAACCGATCAAAGGTGAAAGTGACGGTGAACCAGACAGAGCAGTCAGTGGCTGCATAAAGCAGGACGGCGTGGATATTACACACGGGGACGGAGTACTCCAGGAAATAAAACTGTTCATAATAAACAATGGGAATGTGTCTCAGGATCAGGTCGAGGATAATGACCAGGAGATCCGCCGCTGCCATGGCCCCCAGGTAACGTCTGACACATGGAGACAATCCACAATCTTTATAAAGCAGGACGTAGATGGTCACTACGTTAACTGTGAGGAAGGAAAACAAACCCATTATCCATCAGCCTGGAGGCAAAGAGACCCGTTTGATCGGGGACCCAGTGAGATTTTCAAATGTGTCCCTGTATTCAGGGATTTATTGAAATAATTGGAGCTGGAATAACAAATGGGAAGTTTGGAATTACTGACAAAAATGTGACATAAACCACAAGAAATCCTCCCTCCCAAAACACACCGAGACACATCCATCAGGACAGATGGTTTCTAGAACATTCCCACATACTCGAACACTCGAGAGCAGGCACAGGTCACTCCTTCCCAGTTCCTAATACGGAGGGTGGGAACGTTGCTGCCCTGAAGGATTATCTCCCAGTTTCCTGAAGACAAACGGAGTTTGGGATTCCCGTATTTTGGTCTAAATTGTGGTCGATCCTGTGTCGTGGAGAAATGTAAACGCAGGGAAAACGTATTCACCCCTTTAACTGCCTGAGGGGCCTACGGAACAGTGTCTCCTTCTCCCTGGAACGGGATCTCTTTCCTCGGGATCTTATCGTTTGTTCAATTCACTGACGTCCGGCCGTTCACAAACAAACAACGTCAGGGACAGAACATTCCGGAGAACGTCAGTTACAGAATGTCAGGGACGGAACGTTCCGGGGAATGTCAATTATAGAATATCAGGTAACCCCTTGACCTGTCCATCTCCTTTCTCCAAGACCCACTCCACCATCATGATGTACTGTGCACAGGCTACATATCCATGCAGCACGGGGAGCTGCACGAACCACATCATTGCATTATCTATAAACCTCAGCCAGACAGTCTGACCAGCACAGTGACCCGTTCAATGATCACTCGTGAATAAATCTGTAAACCAGGAGCAATTACCCTCCCAGCATGTAGGATTGTGTACCCCACCTCAGTGCATTGATCTGTAACACAGGAGCAGTCACCCTCCCAGCATGTAGGACTGTGTACCCCACCCCAGTGCATTGATCTGTAACCGGGGAGCAGTTACCCTCCCAGCATGTAGGGCTGTGTACCCCACCCCAGTGCATTGATCTGTAACCGGGGATCAGTTACCCTCCCAGCATGTAGGGCTGGGTACATTACCCCAGTGCATTGATCTGTAACCCAGGAGTAGTTACCCTCCCAGCATGTAGGACTGCGTACACCACCCCAGTGCATTGATCTGTAACCCAGGAGCAGTTACCCTCCCAGCACGTAGGACTGGGTACATTACCCCAGTGCATTGATCTGTAACCCAGGAGTAGTTACCCTCCCAGCATGTAGGACTGCGTACACCACCCCAGTGCATTGATCTGTAACCCAGGAGCAGTTACCCTCCCACCATGTAGGACTGTGTACCCCACCCCAGTGCATTGATCTGTAACCCAGGAGCAGTTACCCTCCCAGCACGTAGTACCGTGTACCCCACCCCAGTGCATTGATCTGTAACCCAGGAGCAGTTACCCTCCCAGCATGAACGATTGTGTACCCCACCCCAGTGCACTGATCTGTAACCAGGAGCAGTTACCCTCCCAGCATGTAGGGCTGTGTACCCCACCCCAGTGCATTGATCTGTAACCCAGGAGCAGTTACCCTCCCAGCATGTAGGACTGTGTACCCCACCCCAGTGCACTGATCAGTAACCCAGTAGCAGTTACCCTCCCAGCGTGTAGAGCTTTGTACACTGCTCCAGTGCATTGTTCAGTAACACTGTGTTAGATCCTGCCCAGTGTGGGGAAACTTGCAGCCCTTGCTGAAAATGACACGATGTTCAGCTCCCACCCATTTGCAGCTCCATATCTCCATTGTGCCATGACAAGGAGGTGCTGTGGGTGCGAACATCACTGTCAGAGAGAGGTGGTGGGGGAATCAGTTTAAATATCACCACATGGGAGGGGTTTGGGGTATAGACAGTGAGGGGGAGACTGAGAGACAGTGACATGGACGGATGTGTTCCCAAGTTTCAGAATGCTTAAATGTAGACACTTAGATATCATCCTGTAACATGAGCCAGTCTTCCCAGGAAAAAAGGGAGATTGGTGTGAGGTCAGATGATGGAGAGATTTGGATGAATATTTGTTCTTTTGCTTTGGGACTGTCTTCAACAGAGTCCAATACTCATTCGGCAGATTCTGACAATAATTTCTCTCAGTGCATTGAGTGTGACAGAGGGATCATCCGCACGAGGCTGTGCTAATTTCCTGGTGTTATCATATTGAACTCACCTCATTAACTACCCACCCCACACCATGGTGTCCCTCTCATTCAATACCAGCCCGATTCACCCCCCCCCCCCCATCCTGACTGGGGGGACTCACCATCGCCCGGGTTCCCCTGGATATTCCGTGACCCCTGGCACTGGTGCCATCTTTAAAAGGCCAATGGGCACACGGCTGACCTTTCTCTGTAAGGAGCTGCCCTGTACAGTTTACCCTCAGCATGGCAGATAAGGGGCAATTACAACACGGTTTGTCGACAGGGGCACGGCGGTCCTGTTGGATGGGCTAGTACAGCGGGGGGGCCAAACCACCAGACCCACCGAAAATGGTCTGAGCTCACCACCCAGCTCAGTGCAGTATCTGCGGTCTGAAGAAATGTCCAGCAATACTGGACTAGCATCAATAACCTTCCCCGCTCTGTCAGGATAAGGATCACTGTATTCTCTCTGCTATCTCACACTCATGGTATATCTGTTATAGCACATTTCTCACCCCCCTCCTGCCGCACTGTCTCTCTCTGTCTCCCTCTCTCTCCCTCTCTCTCACTCCCTCCTTCCACTTTACCCCTCACAGTAATAATATCACTTCATGGATACGACCCTGTGGACTGACTCCATCCGAACCCCTCCTCACGTCCCCCACCTACCATGGCACTAACAGCAGGGCCACCCACTCCCACTCTCCCTCTCTCCATCCCTTTCCCCCATTCCAGGAGATACAGCCTGGAGTAGGACAGAAAGGGCCAAGCCGGTGGTGGATTGCCCAATATCCATTCCCTCGCCCCCTCTCCCCCCGCCAGGTGGGGACGACGCTGGTACGACCCTGGAAGCCTCGTGTGGGGATTCTGAAACATCCACATCCCACCGACCGAGTAAGGAACAATGTTCAGTGAAGGGCAACTCTCACTTCAAATGCATTGGCAGCTCAGTTTCCCCCTGCACAACTTAGAAGCCGTGGCCCTGATGCAATCTCCCTTCTGTGTCGAGTTGGTACAAATGGAATCCCCACGGTCTTGGGGGGCAGGAGGGTGGGCTCACAACACACTGTCACCACCACCTCCCAGGAAGGGAGCACGGAGACTCCCTCCTACACCGCCCCCTGTAAACAGCTCAAATACCGACACTAATCTGTGAGAGTTACTGCTCTCCTCCTTGTCCTGATATCTTCAACAATCTGTGCTCATATACACGCAGCGCTCTCTGTTCCTGCAGCCCCTTTATAACGGCACAGCCTGTTTTAAACTGTCTTTCTTTATCTTTCGTATCAAAGTGCATCACCTCACACTGCTCTGCATTGATCCCAGTCTACCAGCGTGTCACTGTCCTGTTAGAGTCCCACACTGTCCTCCATAGACTTCACAATTCTTGCAGGTTTGGTACCATTTACAAACATTAAGATTGTTGGATTTACCAAATCCAATACCTCGCATTAATCCAAACTTAAATCCATCTGCCACACTTCGGCCAGTGAGTGATATTACCACCTCCTCACCTTCCCCATTTAATTTTAAAATGCCCACCCCTCTCCAGGAGGCCTGCACACTCCGGCCTTGATTTTCACAAAGACTCTGAGCTGGGTTTGCCTTATGTGGTTAGAGCGAGGAGGGACAGATTGCAGACACAGTCAGTGGGGAGGAGAGGCTGGACAGTAATCAGCGGCCTGGTATCATTTCATGGTTTTAGGCAGAGGGTAGACATACGTGAGAGTTAGGTCGTACTGGTCGGTGTTTTTGGACCAGAAATTATGGTCTTTCTCCGTGTCTGGTGTTCAGTAATAAACATCTATTTGAGACCCTTCATTGGGCAGAGTATGTCTGCAGGATTTCTTTCCCTAATATTGCAGACTACAGATAATAGCGATTAAAGATGTTCATAGTTAATTTCGATCATGCACTTGTTTAACAAAACAAAATGTTTTGTGTAGCTCAGTAATGGTAACCTGATTGTAATAAATCCACACCGAGCTGAACGCTGCCCCTTAAAATGTGACCCAAAATCTGGGTATAGTAGTGTAGTGGGTAGTGTCCCTGCCTCTGTGCCATGGTTCTGGGTTTGATTCCAATTCCTGAAATTGTTTGGTAGTGTTCCTAGCTCTGGACCAGAAGGTGTGGATTCATGTCCTGCCTGTTGCAGAGGTATGTCTCAGCATGTCATAATAGGCTGATGAACAAACACACAGGAGAACAATGTTACAGCTTTATGGGTATTGCTGAGTGGTGCTCGTGTCCCTACCTCCGGGCACAAATGTCTCGGTGTGAATCCCACAGAAGTGTCCCCTAATATATCTGAACAAACTGATTCAACTGGTTTTAGAATTGTGACTTGTTGGAGAAAGAACAGGAGTCGGTGTTGAATTTCAGCATTTCGGCCCGGGATTATTGAAAGTACAGCCATTCGTGTTGACTGAAGTCACAATTCACAGCAGTAAAGGTTTATAAAATCAGAACGGTCATGGATAGGGTTTGTAGTCAAGGTTTTTCCGCAGGATAGCAGCGTCCAAAACTAGAGGACATTGGTGGAAAGTGAGACGGGAAAGGTTTTGAAGAGGCCTAAGTGGCACCTTTTCACACAGAGGGTGGTGTGCGTATGGACAGAGCTGCCAGATGAAGTGGTGGAGGCTGGTACAACTACATCATGTAAAAGGCATCTGGATGCTGACAGACCTGCCGAACTTTTCCAGCAATTTCTGTATTTGTTAAAACAAAACATTCATTTTAACACAGGTATCTGTGTCAGCTGTCTGGATACAGAATTGGCTGGCCAGCAGAAGACAGCGAGTGTTAGTGGAAGGAAAATATTCTGTCCGGAAGTCTGTGGTGAGTGGTGTTCCACTGGGCTCTGTCCTTGGGCCTCTACTGTTTGTATTTTTTTAATGAATTGGATGAGGGGATTGAAGGATGGGTCAGCAAATTTGCAATGACATGAAGGTTGGAGATGTCGTTGACAGTACAGAGGGCTGTTGTAGGCTGTAGCGGGACATTGACAGGATGCGGAGATGGACTTAGAGGTGGCAGATGGAGTTCAACCTGAATAAATGCGATGTGATGCATTTTGGAAGGTTGAATTCGAAAGCTGAGTACAGGATTAAGCATAGGATTCTTGGCAGTGTGAAGGAACAGAGAGATCTTGGTGTACATAGATCTCTTAAAATGGCCACCCAAGTGGACAGTTTTGTTAGGAAAGCATATGGTGTTTTGGCTTTCATTAACAGGGGGATTCAGTTTAAGAGTCATGAGATCTTGTTGCAGCTCTATAAAACTTTGGTTCGAACGCACTTGGAATACTGTGTCCAGTTCTCGTCACCCTATTATAGGAAAGATGTGGATGCTTTGGAGAGGGTTCAGAGGAGGTTTACCAGGATGCTGCCTGGACTGGAGGGCTTATCTTATTAGGAGTGGTTGACTGAGCTCGGACTTTTTTCATTGGAGGAAAAGAGGAGGAGAGGGGACCTAATTGAGGTTTTCAAGATTATGACAGACATAGAGTTGATTGCCATAGACTATTTCACAGTGCAAAAATGGCTAACAGAAGGGATCATAGTTTTAAGCTGGTTGGAGGAACGTATAGAGGGGATGTCAGAGGCGGTTTCTTTACACAGAGAGTTGTGAGAGCATGGAATGCGTTGCCAGCAGCAGTTGTGGAAGCAAGGTCATTGGGGATATTTAAGAGACTGCTGGATATGCATATGGTCACAGAAATTTAAGTGTGCATCCATGAGGATCAATGGTCGGCACAACATGGTGGGCTGAAGGGTCTGTTCTGTGCTGGACTGTTTTATGTTCCATGTTCTATGTATTCTGAATACATTAAACATTTTATTTTTTAATGACGCAGGACCATATAAACATATCTTCAAATCAACCGAGACCATTTTCTGCTCAGGGTATGGCTCTGTGTATGACAGCAGCAATGATGCAACAACATGGAACAGGGAATGTGATGGAGACATTGTTGGGACAATACACAAGGAGACCTCACATGGTCCAGTTTGGGAGAGAATGACATTATTGTGTGATTCAACTCAGAGAGGGAGAAAATGTCATCTGCTCAAGAAGAAACGGCCTATTGCACTCGCACTCCTTCATTATTCCTCATCACAGTAACGTGTACGAGCTAAAAGAAAACTCTACTGTCATCGTTACCATTCTTATTTGTATAGAATTCCTACAGTGTGGAAACAAGCCCTTCGGCCCAACAAGTCCGTACCAACCTTCCAAAGAGTAACCTTCCCGTGCACTTACAGTTACAACTGACTAGTGCCCGTAAAGTAGCAATCGCTGAACACTATGGACCATTTGACCAATCCACTTGAATTATACAGTTTTGGGCTGTGGCAGGAAACGGGATCACCCATCAGAAGCTCACGCAGACAAGGGGGGAAGATGCAAACTCCACGCAGATAGTCGCTGAGGCTGGAATTGAACTCATGTCCCTGATGCTGTGACGGAACAGTGCGAACTACTGAGCCACTGTGCTATCCTGGAACCTCCTGCCAGTCTAATGCAAAGGGAATTCAGCCAAAACCAACTATCCCAGGATAAAATCCCTTTGCTAGCAGCTGTGTGAGCAGAATATCTTCAGAAGCAGAATAACATTTTGGACAATCTCTCAATTTTTCCTTTTGTCATTAGCTACACTAATATTTGGACAAGGTTCTTTCAACATGAAATTGCAGAGATTTTGTTTAGTGTGTGTGTGTGTGCGTGTGTGTGTGTGTGTGTGTGTGTGTGTGTGTGTGTTGAGAACTGGAAATATCGATTCTTTATTTGCAATACCCAAACAGTTTGCCATTCAGCATTCCATCATAGTTGGAGTAACATTGCTCTGGATCATAAACGTGCTATTTGAGCAGATTAAATAAACTAGCCTGACTTGTTCCTAAAACTGATCCTGACCCAGTCTGAGACCAATATCATCGGCCATATCACCGACCTGGTTACATTTAACATTTGTTGTGAGCAGTGGAGGAGTGGGACTAGAAAAGGGACCGGTGAGCCTGATGTCGGTGGTGGGTAAGTTGTTGGAGGGGATTCTGAGGGATAGCATTTACATACATTTGGGAAGGCAAGGGCTGATCGGGGTCATCAACGTGGCTTTCTGCATGGGAAATCATGTTTCATTCATTTGGTTGAGTTTTATGAAGAGGTGACAAAGAAGATTGATGAAGGCAGTTTGCTAGATCTTGTCAATATGGACCTCAGCAAGGTGTTCATAACATTCCGATTGGTAGGCAGATTAATATGGTTCGGTCACATGGGATACAGAAGAAGCTCGTCACAATTGGCTTGAAGGAAGAGCCTGGAGGTTTGTGAGCAGAAATTGTGCACTTAATGGTAAGGGCCTGGTGAGTGTTGTGAAACAAACGGACATAGGGCTGCAGGTACATTGTTCTTTGAAAGTGGAGTTGAATGCAGACAGTGCGGTACAGAACACTTTTACAAACTTGCCTTAACCAGTCAGAGCATTGAGTATAGGTGTTGTGGTGGGATGTTGTATTTGTACAGGATGTTGGTGAGGCCACTTTAAGAATACTACGTACAACTCGGTTTACTGCAGAAAAGATTTACACGGATGTCCCAGGACTGGAGGTTTGAGCTTTAGGGAGAGGTAGATTAGTTTGAGGTGTTTCCACCTGGAGTGTCAGAGGTTGAAGGATGACATCATAGAGGTTTATAAAATCATCAGGGACATGGATATTCTGAACAGACATGTTCTGCTCCCCAGGGTAGGGGAGTCCAGAACAGGAATGCATAGGTTGAAGGGGCGAGGACGAATGACTTAGAAGGGACCTGAAGATAAATGTTTCACACAGAGTGGTGTGTGTACCGAAAGTGCTGTCAGAGGAAGTGGTGAAGGAGGTTACAATTGCACATTTCAAAAGTATCTGAAAGAGGAGGGATATTGGCCAAAGGCTGGTAAATGGGACTGGATCAGATGTGATATCTGCTTGGAGTGAACAGATTGTACTAACGGGTCTGTTTCTATTATGCATGACACTGATTCTATAAGAGGGATGACAAAAAATTCTGAAAGTAATGTCCAAATCATAATCATCTTCACTGGAAGTTTATGGTGCCTCTATGTTCATATTGATTGAAAGTTGCGTTAGTGAAATATTTGACCGAGAACTGAGTCATGCATAATGGGACACAGACAGGAAAGTGGGGCTGAGACCACAACCTGATCAGCCACAATCTTAGTGCCTGGTGGAGAAGGCTCGACGTATCTAATGACTCACTCCTATCCCTCAATCCCGTGTTCCTGTGTTCCATTCAGCCCATTAAACCTGTTAGGCAGGAGCATTTAGAGGCTACTTACTTCGATAACCTGGTGCACAGAAACAGAGGAGGTCATTCGGCCCTTCAAGGCTGTCCCACAGGGTTTGAGGTGATTTGAGAAATGTAATTGTAAAACCCAGGCTGGGTATGAAAGAGGTTCCTCATCTCTTTTTACAGAACTTCCCCTCTCTGAAACTTGTGCTCCAATTGTTGGTCATGTAGTAGACCCAAATTCACTGTGAATACAGCCCCCATACCGCACCCAGCAATGGCTCACAAAATCCTATTGTCTCCCTGATGGCAACATTCAATAACAGAACATTCATGCAAATAACACCCACTAACTTTCTAAGAACAGAATGTGAGAACATTAGAACAGGGGCAGTCGTTCACTCCTCAAACCTGCCTTGCCCTTCACTCAGATCATGACTGATCTGCTCTTGGTCTCAAATCCTCTTTCATACTCAATTCTTCATCGCCCTCAACTCTCTGTCAGGTTAATATCCATCTACCTCCTCTTCAAATACTTTCAGTCATCTGGCTCCCGAACACTCTTGAGAAATTCTGACATTCAATACCACCTGTTTGAAGAAAACCCTTGCTGCTCCTATACCATGGCCTATTGATATGAACAAAAGAGATTAACACAAGGGATCAGGTAAAAATGACTGACCCTGATATCAAGGCTTCTGTTGACTTCTGTTGACATCAAGGAGCTTAACAAATCTGAACATAATGGGAATCAGAGAAAATTCTCCAGTGTTTGGAGTCAAACATGACACAAAGGAAGATGTTCATTATTTCAGTCCTTGGTTACCTCTGTGGGAGATCCTCAGGGTAGCTACCTCTTCACAAACACCTTCAGCTGCTTCATCAATGTCTCCCCACCCTCACTCTCCCCGCCATAAGATCAGAAGTGGGGATGGTCACCTAGGATTCCACAATGTTCAGAATAATTTGACGCCCCCGTCCGCTTCTGAACTGGTCTGTGTCCATGTGCAGCAAGACATGGACTCCATTGAGGCTTGTGCTTTTAAAGAGTCCATAACATTCATATGAAGGACTGTCTGACACTGCATATTGCCACAGTAAATAAGAGATCATTCCACACCTCACACTGGTTTCACAGGAATATGAGGAAGTCGTTCCGCCCATTGACATTATTGGAGAAGGACAGGGACAGCCCATTCAGTGCCTCCAACATATTACTCAGGAAGAGAAGCATTCTAGTGTGATGGGCCACACCAGAGCACCTCGACAATATTTGAAGGTGGTAGCCTAGACTCTAATGTTTTCTCATTTTAAAGAAAATGTAAAGTGTCTTTTCCAGATGCAATGTGACTGGTCAAACAACTCAGTGTGAAGCATAACACCATTTACTTAAACACGGTCGATGATATAAAACCAAAGAAAGAAGAATTTAGAATAACGTAATTATATTGGACAAGTTAACAGAATAATAGATCTATGAACTCATACAAATGAACTGTTCCAATACGGAAGATCACATGAACACAGCCCTTGGCAAAAAGGACTATTCAGACACTGAATGACACAAATATTTCTCCAATTCAGGATTTAAAAACAGCACCAAGAGAAACTTTATAGAGAGTAGCTGCCAGGAGACATTCACTAAAGTTTTCAATTCGGTGGAGACCCCAATAATTTCTGATGCTACTGAGAAACCAAAACCCAGAAATCCTAATCTGTGAGAGCTGACTATTCCCATTCCATCTGCATTAAAATAAACCTAAGGCCTCAGTAGTTGTTTACTCAAGTGGTCTTAACTAGCCAGCTTGGTAATGGTCATTCAATATCTCTCGTAAAGGAAACCAGAACAAAATAACGTCTTAAAGCTACAGCATCATCACACTAGTCAGCACATCGAGCTGTCATACAGGAACCAGGGGTTATCCAATCAGGCCCTTGGCCCTGTCCAATCGGGCGAGGAAGAAGCCAGTCAGTTCCTTGAGTCACTTACACAGGAACAGTAGGAGGCCATTCTCACCTCAATAGACTTACATGGGGGCAGAATGAGGTAATTGATTCTGATTCCTGATGAATGGCTTATGCTCGAAGCGTCAATTCTCCTGCTGTGCTTTTCCAGCAAACCATTGTCTACTCTGATCTTCAGCATCAACAGTCCTCGCTATCTCCTAACTGATGCTCTAACATGATGAACAAGTGGAGCAGAGGCTGCACAGACAGACTGCTCCAAGTTGTTCCTCGTAGCTCCGTCTGTCATGATACACACGTGGGACTTTAACGCGGTTTTCTAGTGGTGAGGAGTGAAGCCATACGTCTTGTGTGAAGTCACAAGAAGGTGCCTTCCATCTCCCAGATGACAGCCTGGTGTTCTCTATGTAGGGTAGAAGCTGATGGGAATGGCTACCTGTTTCAGATGGAAGGCATTGTGGCTGCTGTTGGGGATTGTGAGCAACATGACGTTCAGTACGGGTTCACACGCCGACTGCACAATGACTTGGGGAGAATTAGTTTAGGCATTTAAACTATCAGGAAGGCCACATTAGACTGATGAATGGACGCTCTAAGTTCAAGTAATGGTGATCTTGTTCATGTTGATCTTGTCTAGTGCACGTCCTGTTCAGTGTAATCTGTATGCCTTACTCTGTCCAAGTCTATTTCCAACCTATGATCTATATGGCCATGCTTACTATGATCTTCCTCCACTGCTCATAAATGAAGTGTTTCTCTGTACTGAGTTACACGTGATGATAAATCAAACCAATCAATCCTGGGTAAAGTATGGAATTTCTCTCCCTGTCAATGTCTGTTTTGGAAATAAGAGACCGCTGCCACTCCTCGTGTTTCAGCATCACCATTTCTTCGTCTCTCACAGCTCTACTGATTAAACACTCAGCTTATTCACTCTATCCTCATGTTACCATCACTGGTATCTGTGGTAAGGGAATCGTTCCTTACAAAGGAGATGAAATCTGTACAGAGAGCCCCACATACTCTCTCAGCAAGATTCTACAACAGCCGGAAGATGGCTTTACTTAAGTACTCGAATCATCTTATAATGAAGGACAGCGTGCCATTGACTGCACCCATTACTTAAACAGGGTTTGATCCGTGTGAATCTCCGCTGGACACAATCCAGTGCTGGTATGTCCTGCCTGAAGTGTGGGGACCAAAACTGGACACAGTATTCCAAATGGGGCCTAACCAGAGCTTTATAAAGTCTCAGTAGCACATTGCTGCTTTTATATTCCAACCTTCTTGAGATAAATGACAACATTGCATTCGCTTTCTTAATCACGGACTCAACCTGTATGTTTACCTTTCGAGAATCCTCGACTAGCACTCCCAGATCCCGTTGTACTTCGGCTTTATAAATTTTATCACCGCTTAGAAAGTAGTCCATGTTTGTATTCTTTTGTCCAAAGTGCTAGACCTCGCATTTGCTCGCAGTGAATTCCATCAGCCATTTCCTGGATCACTCTCCCACACTGTCTAGATCCTTCTTCAGCCACCCCACTTCCTCAGTACTACCTGCCTGTCCACCTAGCTTCATATCATTGGTAAACTTCGCTAGAATTTCATCCATATCATTAATGTATAACGTGAACAGCTACGGCCCCAACACTGAACCCTGCGGGACACCGCTTGTCACTGGCTGCCATTCTGAAAAAGAACCTTTTATCCCAACTCTCTGCGTTTTTTCAGACAGCCAATCCTCAATATATGCCAGTAGCTCATCTCAAACACCATGGGCCCTCACCTTACTCAGCAGCCTTCTGTGTGGCACCTTATGAAAGGCCTTTTGGAAATCTAGATCGACCACATCCAGTGGGTTTCCCTGGTCTAATCTACTTGTCACCTCTTCAAAGAATTGCTATGTCGCTGTGATGAGCAAGAGATTAAATTATCAAGAGAAAGTGGAGAGTCTGCAAATAGATTCAGAGAAGTAAAGACAATAGATAATAATTTGGAAGGTGGAATTAAACATGATATAACCTGCCATTCCATTTACAGGAATAATGGAAGACAGTATGTTACTGAAATGGAGAGGGATTACAGGACATAATGATACTGTGTACTGGGGACGTTCACTCAGAGCCGTTTAGACAGGGGAGGTTTTGCTCCATCCCTGATCGTCTGCTCCTTGACACTCCAAGTGACCCCATTGCTCTCCGTACACATGGAATACTTTGATGTGGTTGATTGGTGGTGGCGATGGTGTTTTGAAACGTGCATCAAGGGGACGGCCTTTATCCAAGATATATTCATTTCTTTCCACGTGGAGACCCAATGACGATGGGAATGGCCGACTGCTTCTGATTGAAGAGACCTTGACTGCTTCCAGGACAGTGAGTATTCACCAACATGATGTACTGTGCATGGGTACACTGTAACATTAATAGAGAGAGAGAGAGTTCCTTCAGTTCCTCTACCTCTCCCCATTGACATGGGTACTCTGCAGATGCAATATTCACCATCAGGAATCCCACTACACTGGATACACGCGGCAGCTCCCTGCTGAGGGAGAAACAATCTAGTTACCTCATCAACCATATATATCCTCCATCACCGAATGTTGACATTGATGTTGAGATATTGGGAAATGATGGATATGTCACCTAGTCCTGCCTGGAAAGTTCTGGATCATAGAACCTGAATGAAACAGTGACCCTCACAGCCTCTGGCAGCACCATCCTCCCCCTCCTGTGAAGGTGCAGGTCGTGTTGGAGGAGGTGACACCGCTCTGTGACCAGCTCCTTGTTCTGTCAGGGTCCCTTCACACTCTGCCCCTGGGTTAAGTGAAGCTTGGGAAGCTGTTCCTGCAAAACCCGATGTGGATCCAGCTGATCCCTTTCCCCACACACACACTCACTGCGTGGTTTCAGAGTTCCCCTCTCTGAAGCCTCTGCTCTATTTGGTGTTCATGTTACACACCCAGCTACTCTAACTACAGTCCCAAGCTCCATCCAGAATTGGGTCACCAAATCCTCAGGTCTCCCTGAATGTCTGAGGCAGCTCGTAGCACATCCTCCAGCAAACCATTCCCCGTCTCTCCAGTAAATTTCCATTACAGGAGTCAGCCACAAACCCATTCGGCTACAAGTGTTGTGGACCAGACCAGATCCCCCCAAAAATGTTTTAAGAAGGCCGTTTAGACCCAAACCTTTCCTTATTTTGAATATAGATGGGAAGTATGCGTTCCAGATGTGTAGTGAGTGGTCAAACCACCCGGCATTAAACAAAATATAATCTATTAAAATGCTTTAGTTAAAATACAATCAAAGAAAAGGATGTTTTGGGATAGCCTATATGTTGGAACACGTGCACAAACAATAGATACCATACTTTCTTGGTTTACACCGCTTGGCACAAAGATATATTCAAATACAGATCCTTACAGCAGTTTTACAATCCAGGAGGAAACAACGTCAACAGAGATCTCAGAGAGAAAAGCAGCTGAGGATCATGTATTGAAACTTCCAAACCTTTTGGGATCCCCAGCAGCTTCTGAATGCTGCAGGTAAAAACAAAACGAGAAACCGTGATCTGGGAGAGTAGGCTACTGCCCTTCCATTGTTCCCACCGTTTTAATGAAACCTAAAGTCTTTATTAGTTATTTACTTAAACTGTTTTCACACAGCAGTCCTGCAGCTCTGCCTTTAAAACCTCTCTTCAAAAAAAAACAAGAGAAAATAACCTTGTTACAGACAGTATTCTCACGACTCCATCTTTAATAAAATAATCCATCAATATACAAAGGTGGACTTATTTTAGACCTCCTAATCTTCCTCTATTAGTAGACTGCAATGCATATACATTACATTGACTGTGAGAATACAAATGTTCACAAATAATTTCGATTTCAGGCATTTTACTCCGGCCACAGAGTGCCTTTGTCTTTCTTCATCCAAGTCTCCACAACGTGTCAAAACATAGTTTTTCTCGACCTGTCACCTGTATAATTTCAAACTGAATGGCAGCAATAATAAGCTCAATCGAAACAGACTGGTATTTTTCTCCCTTATCTTCTCCAAGACCTTAAGGCGTCACGGTCAGTGATAAAGATTTGTCTCACATATGTTATTCACAATTTAAATGTTGAATGTTGTAACGCCAACACCAAGCTCAAGGCCTCCTTCCCCATTGTGGAATAAATCTGTTGATGTTTCCACTGGACACTCCAACCACACGTTACGTAATGGAGCACTCCTCATCTCTCCAATACTCCCTCTGAATGACATAGCTCCTCATGTCTCAGCAAAAACAAAGTTACATACTTCTGTACCTCTTAATGCTCTAATCTCTTTACCTGCTACTCCAGGCCTATGTCAGTAAACCTTACTCTCACAGGGATATGTTTTAAGAAGATCTCACGCATTCTTCTCAATCCCTCACAGAAATCAAACTTTGATTTCTGAACTCAATCATCATCATCAGCCATTTCAGCTTCTAACCTTGCCATTGATACTCTCTGCTCTTCCACCCGAGTTCTCACGACTGCAGGAAGTGAATTGCTGAACGTCTCCAAAATAAGAATCTCTCTCAGCGTTTCATAGGGTTTCTCTGTTTTTAATACCCCTCCCCACCTTTCAAAATTACTTTGTTTGATCCTTTCAAACTCAATATGCATTTAACTAGAGACCCTTTTTTAGATTCCTGGAATGCTGTCTCTCGGCTTCTGGCCCAAGCTCATATGCACTTCAGATGGCTTTCTTCACCATCCCATACTGGCCAGATACCTCCTCTGATAGGGATGCAAATACCTACCAGCTTTGTTTGGATCAACTAAATCCACATGGTCACTGGTCACTGCATTTGTTTAGCCACTTTCTCAAATGAAATTCAAAAGGCTTCCCCATCCTTCTCATCAAATTTAGATAATGTCTGGATGCATTTAAACAGAACTGCATCAGGCCAGTGTGTTGTTCAATCTCACTATCCTCCTCATCCTGCCGACCTTTTACCTTCATCTCCGCCTTCTATGTCAACTTTCCTCTCGAATTGCTAACTTTTTAAGTTAGAACTCTCTGCTTTTCTTCTCTCCTTTTCTCTCTTTCTTTTTCACACCCTTTTCTTTTATTTCTGCTTTTCATCATAATTCAAACTGTTCTAATTCCTTCTCATGTTCAAAGTGCCTCGTTTGAAATTGAATTCCAGCCATTTCCAAAGAGTCTGATGGCGGTTCCACCAAATGTAATTGCCGAGCTATAGCTGTAATTATCTCTCATTTTCTCACAGACAAACACAACCCCAACTCCAGCTTGTTTGTCAATTCCTACAGCTTTGCCTTCATTACCTTTTGCAAAACCCCCAACTTCGCTTCTTCCACACCCAGAGAACTCTCAGTGACTGAAAGAATCTTTACACACAAAACACTGCTTAAACCAATCGAATTCAACACCCGGAACAAAAGACACTAACAACTATCATACGCGACCTTTGAACCCAATAGCCTCATGATTCAGACTCTCTTGTATGAATGGGCTTATTCTGGATACTATGGTTCCTCCCACAACCCAAAGATGTGCATATCAGGTGTATTGGCCATGCTAAATTGTTCGTAGTTTTCAGGGATGTGTGGGTTGGGTGCCTTAGTCGAGGTAAATGTGTCATAATAGGGTAGAGGAATGGGTCTAGGTAGGTTACTCTTCGGACGGTCGGTGTAGACTTGTTGGTTCGAATCGCCTGTTTGCATGGTAGGGATTGTAGATCTAAACACAATTTGGTATTATCAATTTAGAACCAGACAAAATGTCTCCAGTTTACTATAGACCATCCAGACTGTCTCAAACTATTTTAAGAAGGTAGCTTGGATGCCAACCTTTTCTTAATTTAATGGTAGATGTGAATTGGGATTCCAGATGTGATGCTAGTAGTCAAACCACTCATCATTAAGCAAAACACAATATATTTAAACACTCTAATGAAAATCCACACAAAATGAAGATGAATTTAGAATAACTTAACAATTAGAAACCTTAACTGAATGACGGATACAGTACCTTCTACGAATGAACTGTTCCAATTTATAAACATACCTAAACACAGGATGGCACCGTGGGTGGCATGGTGGCACAGTGGTTAGCACTGATGCCTCACAGCACCAGAAAACCAGGTTCAATTCCCACCTCAGGCAACTGTCTGTGTGGAGTTTGCACATTCTCCTCGTGTCCGCGTGGGTGCTCTGGGTTGCTTCCACAATCCAAAAATGTGCAGGTTAGGTGAATTGACCATGCCAAATTGCCCGTAGTGGTAGGTGAAGGGGTAAATATAGGGGAATGGATCTGGATGGGTTGCTCGTCGGCGGGTTGGTGTGGACTTCTTGGGCAGAAGGGCCTTTTTCCACACTGTAGGTAATCCAATCTAATCTGAACCCCCGCCCCCCACCCCCACCACCCACGGCAAAAAGGAGCATTCAGACATACATTCTTGCATACAGTTCTCCAATCCAGGAGGAAACAGTATCAAGTGAGGTTTCAGAGAGAATAGCATCGAGGGATAAGTTACTAAAACTTCCAACCCTTCTTGACCCAAGCAGCTGGGAACTGTTACATCTACAAAAACAAAAATCTGAAAAGCCTGTCTGTACGAGCAGGCCATTGTTACTACTATTTACTAAAAACACTAAGAGCCTCATAAGTTGTTTACTTGAGCCGTTTTCAGTAGTCAGTATGGCCTTTAAAATCTCTAACTTAAAAAAAGAAGAAAATAAACTTTTTTTTAAAACAGAAAGTGACAGCATTGTCATACAATTTAGATGCCTGGTCCTTTACCCAAGGGGCTTCCTCGTGTTACTGATAGTAAGATCACCTGAGAGGGGCAAACACATGTAGAGGCCAAGTTACAAGGATGTGTCTCATGACTTCTGAAATACGCCTGTTCATGGATTATCACGTGGGGCATACCGGGAAGTGAACAACAGCTTGACACATCCCATTTCATTATTTCTGAGGTACACAATTCTAGCACTCGATACACTAGGGAGCCAAAACCCAAAGAGAAAGTGAGGACTGCAGATGCTGGAGATCAGAGCTGAAAATGTGTTGCTGGAAAAGCGAAGCAGGTCAGGCATCATCCAAGGAGCAGGAGAATCGACGTTTCTTGCATGAGCCCTTCTTCAGGAATCTGCTGGAGATCAGAGCTGAAAATGTGTTGCTGGAAAAGCGTAGCAGGTCAGGCAGCATCCATGGAACAGGAGAGTCGACGTTTCGGGCATGAGCCCTTCGTCAGTCAAAACCCAAGACCAGGGAAAGATACAGAGGGACAGAGAGATTCACAGTAAAGAAAGAAACAGACAGTTAATTAACTGAAAAGATGTTGTGGAAATATGGGGGGAAGACAGGGCAGTGGGACTGACTGCAGAAGTGAGATCTTCGAGAGTAAAATTACAAGAATCAGAACATTGAATAAAGGCATTGTCAGATCAGCTGAAATGGGTTGTTACATCAAATTCTGAATCTGCTTCACAGAACACCACAAACAACATAAACTGGGACAAGATGACAGCCCAGCATGGAGAGCTGTGTAGACCATGCGAGTGTGTTGCTCAGTAAACTACTCCATCTGCCCAGCATGGATAGTATTGCAAACGTTACTATCATATGCTAACTATACTCGCAACAGATTACTGCCTACAATGGGAAGGTTTGCTGTGTGTGTGTGTGTGTGTGTGTGTGTGTGTGCGTGTGCGTGTGCGTGTGTGTGTGTATGTGTGTGTGTGTGTGTGTATGTGTGTGTGTGTGTGTGTGTGTGTGTGTGTTCATCAGAGACTGAAAGAGAGTGTGTGCGCGTGCGCAGTTGGAGTGGTTGAATGCGAAACTCATTGTTTGAGAAGGTACACACATGGAGGAAATTAATTTAAATAAGAACAGTTGGCAGGCTTTTTGTTAATCAACAGAGAGAACGAGAGAAGCTTCATGGACAGATGAGGTAAAGTGTTTAAGAATGTTAAAATAAAGACATTACCAGACATAACAGCAATATACATCGGCATACACATGAATGACAGATGGATAGGGATTTGGTGTGAGTTCAAATGAGATTTGCTTCAGCAGGATTGAAGCCAGGAGTATCAGCAGCAGATTATTGGCTTCATTAAGACTGTACTTCAAAGCTCAAGATTCAAACAGCAGATGCAACAAACTAGTGAGATATATCCTGAAGTAGTGAGTATTTCAAGTTAGAAATGATCAGGGAATGGTGTCCAGATTCAGCTCATGGTCAAAGGGATGTCCCACAGTTGTGACTTGTGTGCTTCAGCCGCAGATATTGGCCAGGGATGGGATGGAAACAGTGGAAGGAAGTGGAATTTGGAACCAGAACAGCAGACAGTGACTTCCATGCTCTTAATATTTAAATATCAAAGCCAATGATACAATGCATTGTGGTTCTCCGCTGGAACTGAGTAGGTCAACATAGAGACCCGTGAATAACACTGCCAGAGCAGAGACGGAGTCAGTAACGGATCACGTTCATTGATGTAGTTAGCAGTGATCTGGAGAGTGAATATCTGGATTCAGAGTTTCAACAGGCACAATAATAGTGGCAAGAAGTGGAGACGTTTTCTATAAACCAATTATGACTGTATTATTATTATTTCATATAGTCTCAATGGACAGTGACGCTTACCAGGAACAACAACGATAGCCAAGAAGTGATAATAAAAGTATTGAATAATGAGAAGAGCGTAATAGATCCGCGATGATAATGACAACCAATCAAATGCAGAAATATACCAAACATAATTGGATAAGCGCCTGTCTATTGTTGGAATGTTCCAGTCTAATATTCTCAGTATCTGATCCATTGTTGAAACATTCCAGTCTAATGTTCGCATATTCTGATCCATTGTTGGAATATTCCAGTCTTATGTTCTCAGATTCTGATCCATTGTTGAAACATTTCAGTCTAATGTTCGCATGTTCTGATCCATTGTTGGAATACTCCAGTCTAATGTTCACAGATTCTTTTCCATTGTTGGAACATTCCAGTCAAATGCTCTCAGATTCTGATCTCTCCTCCCTCTTTCTCTGGATCTGCTGATCCCTGTCAGTGCTGTCGGTGATGGTCCCGCTCATGTTATGGGATAACACAATGAACGGCGCCCATTTATCATTAAAAGATGGAAACCGTCCACTGGGATAATTAGAATCCATCGAGACTGGCAGTAATCACAGCCACTGAACAAATAGGCTCAGTTAACCAGTTCCATACATCACTTTTCATATCACTGTACTGGGTTTGGATGGAATGGATCTTTTTAATCTTTTTATTCCTTGTATATGAGAGTATTAACAGGACACTGCAGGGGTCGATATATGTTCCACTCTGTTTATGAAAGGAAGCAGTTCTAAAATAACAGATTGGCTACATTAAAAAAAAGTCGGTTGGGCAAGTTTATAGATACCTGAATACAAAGTACGGTACTTATTGGCCAGTGAGAGGCTGCTCCTGGTTTTAATGTCCTGCTGTCAGATCCTTTCATAACCTTGAGTCAGGGCATTGAGACTGCTGCTCAGGAACAGGCCGAAACAATTCTGTCCTTATGGACCACTTACAGAGGGTTAAGAGAAGACCATTCAGCTCATATTAGACTGTTGCTACTTGAAAGGTGGAAAGCTGGAATATTGGCACATTTTGTCAAAAGAATCATTTGGAACAAAGAGCTGTGTCGCTGCAGCTGTATGAGGTTGTTACTGAGAGGGCACCTGGAGTACATTGTGTTGGTTGTGTTTCTGTAACTGAGAAGGAATGAGCCTCCATCATATACAGTTTACCGGCTGCTCGTAATCCATGGGTTGCTGTGTCATTTAATGTCTCGGGTCTGTTACGCAGGGACAGGAGGAGGCCATGAAGCCTCTCGAGTGTGTTATAGAAGAACAGGAGGAGGCCATTAAACCTCTTGAGTCTATGACAGAGGAAAACGAGGAAATCATTCAGCCTCTCCAATCTATTACAGAGGGACAGGAGGGAGGGCATTCAGCCTCTCAAGCCTGTTCCAGAGGGGCAGGAAGTGTCTATTTAAGCTTTCAAGCCTGTTACACATAAATATTAGTTTTACACTAGTTGTGAAATAGGAAAGACCTGATGTAAACATTAAAGTTCTAACTTTGACTAAGGCCAATTTTGTAAGTGTTTGGTGAGCCCTGTGAAAGGCTGACTGGAATACCCTATTCACAGGTAAAGGGATGGTTGGAAAATGCAAGGCCATCAAAACCGGGTTTCAGAGAGTCCAGAGCCAATGTGTTCCTATTAGTGAGATGTGCAAGGCTGGTAGGTGCAAGGAGTGCTGGATCGCTAGATATGTTGATTTAATTGTCAAGGTAAGGAAGGAGGCATACGTCAGGTAAACAGAGCTGAGATCAAGTGGATCCCCAGAGGAGCATAATGGCAGTAAGTGTATAGTCAATGGGAAATCAGTTCAGAAAAATGTGGACATGAGATGGCTTTAGAAATAGAGTTAACGAGGCATTGAAGAAATTCTGCAAATCCTTTAATAGCAAAAGATTAACCAGGGAGGGAATAGGGCCTCTTAAAAATCAGTAAGCCTATCTATGTGTAGAACCACACGAGATGGGAGGGATTAGAAACAAGTATTTCTCCTCAGTATTTAATGTGGAGGGGTTAGAAGAGCCAGAGAATTAAAAAATATGTAGTGATATCTTGAAAAGTGTCAATATTACAAAGCGATGTAGGACATTTCAAAATATATAAAGATGAGCAACTTCCAGAGACCTGATCAGTTGTGTCCCAAAAGTATGTGGGAAGCTAGGAAAGAGATTGCTCAGAATTTTGCTGATATATTTGTATCATTGTTTTCCACAGGTGATATGTCAAAAGACTGGAGGGCTGCTGACATAGTGTCATTATTTAAGAAAGTAAGGAAAAAGCAGTTAACTATAGATCAGTGAGCCTGACGTCGATGGTAACTAAATTGTTAAAGGGGGTTTTGAGGGAAAGGATGTATATGCATTTGGAAAGAAAAGGACTGAAGAGGGCTTTATACATTTGAGATCACGTCTCACTGACTCGGTGGAATGTTTTGAGAAAGTGATGATGATGATTGATGAAGGCACGAGAGTGGAAGTTGTCTTTATGGAATTCAGTAAGAAAACCAAAATATTCTACATAGTAGACTGGTTAGCAAGGTCATACTGCCTGGGATCCAGGGAGAACTCACCATTTAGATCCAACATTTTCTTTACAATTGGAGACAGGGCGTGACAGTGGATGTTTGTTCATTGAACTGTGACCAGTGGTGTGCCGCAAAGATCAATGGTGAGTCCATTGCCTTTTTTTAATTACACAAATCATTTGCACTTGAGTATATGAAGTATGGTCTGTAAGTTTGTAGACAATTCGAAATTTGGTGGTGTAGTCGACCGTGAAGAATGATCTCTCAGAATATAATGGGACTTGATTAGGTGAGCCGAGGGGTGGCAGATGGAGTTAAATTTAGATAAATGTGAGGTGTTGCATTTTGGCAAAACAAATCAGGGCAAGAAATGAAGGTAGGTTTCTGTCGAAAGTTGCCACTCAAAGAGGACTCCATTGAAATTATAGAATCCCTACAGTGAGGAAACAGGCCCATCGAGGCCACCTCTCTAAACAGTACCCTACTGGACAAACCCCTACCCTATCCCTCTGAGCCTGCATTTCCCATGGCTAATCCACCTCGCCCACACATCCCTGGGTACTTGGAGCAATTTAGCATGGCCAATCTACACTTGCCTGTACATCTTTGTACTGTGGCAGGAAAACGTATCACCCGGAAGAAACGCACGCAGACACAGGGAGAATGTGAAAACTCCACATAGGCAGCCATTCAAGGATGGAATTAAACCCAGATCGCTGTGCTCTGAGGTAGCAATGCAAGCCACTGAGGTACTATGTCACCTTGTGGTGCAGGTTCTCCGTTCCTTGAAAGTGCCATCACAGGTAGACAACGTAGTGAAGAAGGCACTCGGTGATCTTTCCTTTATTGGTGCGTGCTTTGAGTCTATGCGCTTGCACGACATGTTGCAACTGTACAGGACATTGGTTTGGCCACTTTTGTAATATTGCCTTTAATTCTGGGCCCCCTGCTGTCGGAAAGATGTTGTCAAACTTGACAGGGTACAGAAGAGATTTAAAAGAATGTTGCAGGTGTTGGAGGGTTAGAGTTACAGGGAGAGTTTGAACAGGCTGGGGCTATTTTCAAGTGTTGAGGCTGAGGGGTGACCTTAAAGAGGTTTATAAAATCATGACGGGCATAGATAAGGTAAACAGTCAATGTCTTTACCCCAGGATAGGCGAGTCCAAAATTACAGGACAAAGATTTAAGTGAGATGGAAAAGATTTATAAAGAGAAATAAGGCACAACACTTTCAAAGAGAGACTGTTGTGTTTATAGACTGAGCACCCAAAGGAGGTGGTGCAGGCAGGCACAGTTACACCATTTAAAAGGCATTTGAATGGGTACATGCATGGGAAGGGTTTAGAGGGATATGGGCCAAGTGCTGGCAAGGGGGACGTGATTAATTTAGGATATTTGGTCAGAATGGATCGAAGGGTCTTTTTCCGTGCTGTACATCACTGAGACTCTGTTGATTCTTGAGTGTATAACACAGGAATAGGAAGAGGCTATCCAGGTTCTGAATTCTGTCAGTCAGCTTGTTTGCTCAATTACTGACAAAAATACATCATTCAGATTTTGATGGTGTTTTACAGAAACAGGAGAAAGGCTGTTAGTGAAGAGAAGCTGGAAGGAATGTGAAGAGGCCATTCAGGCCCTCAACTCCATTCCACAGGAGCAGCAGGTGAGCACAGAGAGATTGGAGCCTGGTAGTCAGTAACAGGAGGAGGACATTTACTTTCACAAACTTGTGATCACTCAATTGCTCAGGACTGGGACAGGAACAGGAGGTAGTCACTCAACAGCTCGAGACTGAGACACAGGAATATGAGGCAGTCATTCAACTACTCGAGACTGGGACACAGGGACAGGAGACCGTCACTCAACTACTCGAGACTGGGACACAGGGACACGAGGCAGTCACTCAATTACTCGAGACTGGGACACAGGGACAGGTGGCAGTCACTCAACTACTCGAGGCTGAGGCTCAGGAATAGGATGCAGTCACTTAACTACTCGAGACTGGGACACAGGGACAGGAGGGAGTCACTCAACCGCTCGAGACTGGGGCACAGGGAGAGGAGGGAGTCACTCAACTGCTCGAGACTTGGACACAGGAACAGGAGGGTTTCATTCAACTGCTCAAGACAGGGACTCAGAGACAGGAGGCAGTCTCTCAACTGCTCGAGACTGGGACACAGGAACAGGAGGGTGTCACGCAACTGCTCGAGACTGGGACACAGGAACAGGAGGCAGTCACTCAATTGCTCGAGACTGGGACTCGGGAACAGGAGGCAGTCGCTCAACTGCTCGAGATTGGGACGCAGAAACAGGAGGGAGTCATTCAACCACTCGAGAATGGCACTGAGAAATCTGCAGGCTTGTGAGGCCCCAGGATCTTGTTACACAGGGACAGCAGGAGGTGACTCACTCCCCACCAGCTTTGGGCACTAAGAGTGGAGGGGAGTTTATCTGTTACAAACAGAAAGAGATAAATAAGTTGCATTCATGGGTCCACACAATCCTGCCCCACCATTCACAAAGACCACGTCTGATCTGCTGGCGATTTCCTCATTCCATTTTACGGAGACGCCCCTCTCTGCAGCCTCTGCTCCATTTGTTGGTAATGTTGCAGACACAGATGCCGTAACAACAGTCACCATGACTTATCCAGGGGTCGGGTCTAATCAGATGAGTCAGGATTTGAAGAGACCAATCACAAGAATGAAAACACAAAATAAAGGCATTACCAGCTGTTTAGTTCTCTCACATTCGCAATCCAACTCACATAATCAGCCCATCCATTGTACGTTCAAGATGGAGCACTGCATAGATCCAGCTAGCGTATTGCTGAATGCAATCCAGCAATGTCCAGAGTGGAACTCTGTGCAGTCCACACCAATGCCTGATCTATAATTATGGGCTAAATATCCAGCATAGGGAACTGTGCAGACCACACTGGTACATTCATATATAACCACAGGCTTTTCCATTGTTCGGTAACACTGTGTTAGATCACTGCCCAGTGTGGGGAAACTTGCAGCCAATGCTGGCAGTGACAGGATGTGCAGCTCCCATCCATTTACAGCTTTTTATCTCCATTGCACCTTGATGAGGGGTGCTGTGGGTGTGAACATCGCTGGAAGGGAGAGATATAAATTCAAACAGTTTCAATACCAATAGTTCCGACTCAGGTGCATACCACTCCAGTATTTAAAGATTAAATAACTGAGATAGTGTTGAGTGAGGTTTTGTGGATGGTGCAAAGAAGTAAGAGGGGGATTGGTGATGTTATCGTGGTTGCACTATAAGCCTCCAAATAATCAATGGGAATTAGAGAAATGGGAATGGGAGGCTGGGGAGACTTGCAGGAGCAATAGGATTGTCATAATAGGTGATTTTAATTATACTAACATAGACTTGGACTTCCGGAGGGTTCAGGACTTAGATGGAAAGGAATTAGTAAAGTGTGTTCAGGAAAGTTTCCACAAGTAGCATAAGGTCCCTTATAGGACAAGGGTCCTACTGGGGAAGGGACAGACTCGACCTACTGTTGGGACATAGGGCAGGATAGGTGACGGAGGTAAAGTGGGGGAGCATTTTGGGACCGGTGACTAGAATTGTATTAATTTTCAAATAGTTATGGGAGGGACAGAATTGGTCCACAGATTTAAGTTCTAAATTGGGACGAGGCGAATTTTGTTGGAATTAGACAGGGACTTGCAAACGTTCATTGGATTAGCTTATTTCTAGGCAAAAGGACCTCTGGTATGTGGAAGGTGTTTAAAAGTGAGATAGCTCGAGTTCAAAGTCTATGTTTCTGTGAGGGTGAAGGGAAAGTGAAGCAGGAAGAGAGAACCCTGGATGACAAGAGATAATCAGGCTCTAGCCAGCAAAAAGGAGGGCTCAGTTTCAGGTAGCTGGAATCAATGGAATCTCTGGAGAGACACAGGGATACAGGAGTTTACTGAAGAAGGAAATCAGGAGGTCGAAAAGGGTGAACACATAGCCTTGGCTGAGAAAATTAGGGTGAATCCAAAGATGTGCTTTCTGTATGGTAAAGAAAAAGAACGACTACAGAGAAAATAGGACGCATTCATGTGTAAAACCACAACAGACGGGCGAGGTCCTCAATTTCCCCTCTGTGTTTACCATGAAGAAAGACATGAAGATCTGTGATCTTTTGGAGGTTTAGTTGTCGTATCCTGGTTCCGTTCATATCACAGTAGAGATGCTGTTGGACATACTAGAATGCATAAAGTCAGATAAATCTCTTGGTCCTGACCAGATATATCCAAGAGCACTGCAAGAGGCGCGATTAGATAGTTCAGGGGCCAAGGTCCCGGAAGTCGGGGCAGTAACAAATGTAGTGCCCTTATTCAAGAAGGGCTGCAAAGAAAAGCCTGGGAAATATAGACCAGTAAGCTTCACATCTGTTTTGGTAAACCACTTGAGAAGGAAATGATTGATAAGATGTGCATGCATTTGGAAAGACAGAGTTTGACTTGGAGCAGTCAGCATAGCTTTGTGCATGGCAGATCATGCCTTACACATTTTGTAAGAGATTTTTGAGGAAGCGACTAGGAAGGTTGACGAGGGCAGGGTGGTGGACATAGTCTATATGGATTTCAGTAAAGCCTTTGTTAAGGTTCCAGATGGTAGGCCGCTCAAGAAGGTTAGATCGCATGGACTCCAAGGTAATCTGACAAATTGGCGACACAGTTGGCTTGACGTTAGGAAGCAAATGGCTCTGGTGGAGGTATGCTTGTCGGGCTAGAGGTCTGTGACTAGTGGAGTGCTTCAGGGGTCGGTGTTGGGCCCATTGCTGTTTGTTATCTATATCAACGGTTTGGACGAGAGTGCACAATGCAAGGTTCAAAAGTATGCAGATGACACTAAAATAGGAGCGATCCAATGAGGAACATTACCAGAAATTGCAGCATTACATTGATCGGCAGCGGAAGTTGCCTGAGGAATAGCATGTGGAGTTTAACATAGATAAGGGTGATGTCTTGCATTTTGGAAAGTCAAATCCAGGTCGGATTTTAATGGTGAATGAGAGGGCCGTAAGGAGTGTAGTGGAACAAAGGACATTAGAGATCAGGTGCACGGTTGTCTGAAATTTGAGTAACAGATACAAAGGACAGTGAAGGAGGCTGTTGGCACACAGGCCTTCATCAGGGCGTTGAGTATAGAAGTTGGGACGTTATGTTTCAATTATACAGGATGTTGGTAAGGCTGCAGTTGGAGTATTGGGTTAAGTTTTGTACTCCTTGCTCTAGAAAATATATTATTGAATTAGAAAGAGTGTAGAAGAAATTTCAGAGATGTTTCCTGTGCTAAAGGGTTTAAGTTATATGAAGAAGTTGGACAGGTTAGGACTTATTTCTTTACAGCTTAGGAAACTGAAGGGGGTTCTTATATAAGTGTAGATAGTATGTGAGAAGTTTTGTAACTCGAGTGTTCGTTGTTGTGATTCAGTTCGCCAAGCTGGGGATTTGTGTTCCAGATGTTACAGCGGACAGCTGGAACTGACAACTGGAAGTGGCAGATACAAACCATTATAAATGCTGGAGGAAACATCACAGAAGCGCTTCACAGGAGACCCCCAAGCATTGAGGATGGCACCTAGACAGGGGACGAAATATCTGAAGCATCAATTCCCAGCTCGGCGATCAGAACCACAACAAGAAGTGTAGATCTTATCAAATTATGAGAGTCGTGCATCGGGGTGAATACTTCATTTATTTTCGCAAGGTTGGGGATTCGAGGACTAGAGGAAATCCGTCAATGCTTCGAGAGAAATGAAATAAAAATTAACCCGTAGGGGCAACTTTTTTACAGTGAGCATGGTACACATATGGACTGAGCTGCCAGTGGAAGTGGTTGAAGTGCGTACAATAACAACATTGAAAAGGCACTTGAACAAGTACACAGATAGGAAAATATTAAAGGATACAAAGCAAGGGCAGAGAAATTGGATGAGTGTGGATGGACATTTTTTTTCGGCATGGAACAGCTGGGCAGAAGGGCCTGTTTCCATCTGTAGAACCATATGACTGTAAATACGTGTGTTTTGGGATAGAGACAGGGAGGGGGAGACTGAGACAAAATGTCATGGAAAGATATGTTCACTGTTTCCAGAATGCTGAAATGAAGACATTTCGATCGTTTCATGCAACACGGGTCAGTATTATGAAGAATAATGAGTGAATGGTATATTAGTATGAGTTCAGGCGATGGAGAGTTTTGAATGAGCATTTGTCCGCAGCTTTGTAACTGGGAGGGAAGACTGCAGAGTCTTCGACACATTGAGCTGTATAAATCACTAATTTGTCTCAGTTTCATTGTCGTTGAGTGTGACAGCGGGATTGTCTGTACAAAGCTGAGCTAGTTTCCTGGTGCTATCTTATCGAATTCACCTCATTAGCTACCCATCCCACCCCATGTTGTCCCTCTCATTCAATACCAGCCCGATTCTCCCACCCATCATGATTGACCAGACGGCACTCCGGCACTTTTACCTCAGTTTTCTTCAAGTGCCTGTTCGAGGGCATTTCCCATGGAACGCACTCTCCTAACAATATATTCCATCTGCTTTATACTTTAATACGACAGTCAGCATGCTTTACACAGACCAAAAAAAAAATCTACACTTATTTTTTGGTTTAGATGTCCAATCACACTTAGTAATTCTGGTTATTTCACTTGACTCACCTGAATGATATTAAATCAAAGACAGCTTCTTAACACATCTTGTTATAAAATATAATTTCGAGCAGAGAACGTTTTTACTCTCAGCCGTTATCTTGACCGTTATCTGAATTGTACCATTTTCATTGTTATGAAAGTTTCTCTTGCCCTTTCCCTGTGACTGTTTCTGTTTGTGACAGTTGCACTGTCTCCCACTCAGTTAGTTGGACGGCAGGTTTGTGGTGTCGAGGGAGGCCAATAGAGCAGGTTCAGTTCCTCACACTGACAGAGGTTACCATGAAGGGGACGCACTCTCAACCTCAACCGCACCCCATCACCCGAGATGTGGTGACCCTCAAGGTAAACCAGCATGAGTGGTCGCTCCAATGAGAGTTCTTTGGGTCTCTATTCTTTCAATGTCAGCACTTTACTTTTTAAAAAAGTAATCTTATTGAAAAGAGATTTTTTATACGATAATAACCCAAAAACAACACAACTCAAATAACAGAACAAAATTACACTCGTGTGCATGTACTTACAAAACAAGTTAAAAACACAAAATGGACAGAAGTAAAACAAAAATAAACAATAAGTAATGAATAAATAGTACACCTCAGCGTAACAAAACAATAGCTCTCGTGCTTCAAGAGCATTAACTGATGCGCATTTTTAAGTTCATAATTGTTCCTTGCTGGATATTAGATTCATTAGACAATATAGTCATGGCTATATAAAAGCCCTTCTTAATGTGACAGATAAACCTGCATCATGGTAATCCAAAAAGGGCTGCCATGTCTCATATAAATCTCAGTTTTTTTTGATGCACCATACTGGTGAGAAATTTCAAAGGGATATTCTCCATGAAGAACTTACGACGTCACAACAGACCCAGTGTTTTCAGACATCCAACACAACAGAACATGTTTCCTAGCACAGAAAGCAAGAATATATTTTTCTCATCATGTGCATCTGCGTAAGGTACCCTGAGCAGGCCCAGGAAAAGAAAAACTGGGTCCATCTCCAATTCAGTCCCCAATATCTACTCTATCAGAGCTACCACAGTGCTCCCATATATATGAAACCTGCAGCAGTACAACAAGCAATGAGTAAGAGTACCTGTAGTCATTCTGCATTTACGACAGGCTGAAGATAATCCGACTTCACATTTTGAAGGTAAATCTGAGGTCAGATAGACCCCTTGAAGAATTTTCAACTGCATGAAATGGGTCCTATTACAGATCAAAATCCTTTGAGAATTTTCACAAATATCATTCCATCTCTCCGAGGTGTTCTGAACCCCCATATCTCTCTCGCAGACATTACAAAGCTGCACAGTCTCGTCTAAGGGGGCACACTCCAACTAATGATAAAGGGTACTGGCAGAGAGTGTATTCTCAGCAATAAGCACCCACTTCTCTCTATCGGATCTGTGAGAGTCTGTTAAAGCTCTATTTTTTAAAATCTGGATAAGAAAAAACAGAAGAGGTCTCTACTAGGTAATCCATACTTACGAGTTATTTGATCAAATGGTGTCATTCGTTCTCCCTCAAATAATACGTGGTGGCTCAGTAGTTAGCACTGCGGCCTCACAGGACCAGGATCCAAAGATCTGCAGGTTAGATGAATTGGCTATTGATAAATCACCCATAGTGTTCATGGAAATATAGGTTGGAGCATTAGTAAGGGTAAATATAGGATACTAGGGGAATGCGTCTGCGTGGATCGAAGTCGACTTGTTGAGCCCAAGGGCTTGTTTCCACACTGTAGGGGTTCTATTAATTCTAAATCACTCAAGCAAGTTACATCCCTGGCTTCCCACAGTTTAAACATGTAATCCATTATCCCCGGTTGACAACTCGTTATACCAATTATAGGGGTAAGCAGCATAGTTTTTGCTATATTGCCCTCGACCTGACATATTGGCATTCATGCTTTAACTTTATTGATAATTATTGGGTTATGACAATACTCCATAAATGTTGTCATTTTGCCTAAGAACAACAGATTAATAAGGGTTCACTTTGTCTGAGAGGGTTCAATATCTAACCGTATTGACACCGAGTCCTCAGTAGCCCAGACACTAAATAGGATAAAAAAAAGAGCTTAATTGATAGCTTTTAATCTGGGAGGTCGACTCCCCACAATCTGTGGGGTAGTTGTAATTTGGTTAGCTTGATAAAGAGTCGATTATGGTGCCAAATAAAAGAGCTAAACCAGCCATTACGTCTCCTAAATATCTGTATAGGAAATATCAAAGGAAGCATGCACATGGGGTATAGCAAATAAGGAAGGACATTCATTTGAAGAACAGCTATCCGACCTAGCCAGAATATTGGACGTGCATCCCAGCTTTGAAGGTCTTGTTTAATTTTGTCAAACAAATGGACATAGTTCACGTTAAATAAATGATCAATGACGGATGTAATGAATATACTAAAATAGGTAAACCACCCTCGTGACCATTTAAAAGGAAACCAGGATTTGCCTTCAACATCAGGTATTTCCCTGGATGGCCACAAACTTTGTAAAATTAATCTTACAGCCCGAAAAGGTGATAAGCGAATTAATACATTGCATCACGTGAGCTGCCGAAACTGGGATTTGACAAAAACATAACACCCTCATCTGCATACAACATAATCTTATGTTACTTCTATCTTACTTCTGGGGCAGGAATGTTGGGATAATATTCCCAATTCCGCAGGATGCCACCATATCTAAGATTGTTGCAGGGATGGGGAAAAGATCAACCCTCGTGTGCCATTTATGCGGCTTAAAGGAGAAAATAAAATCCCTACTTGTGAGGTAGATCTGCCTCCAGACTTCCATCAGCTCTAATTCTGCTAGAGAACTGATTGTTAACATTATAACGAGGGTATTGGGGGACTTTTGGACACTCTGTCCACCGTGGGTCCATAAGACGGTTGAAATCTCCTTCTACAATTATGTGCCACGATGCAAGATAACTGAATTTGGAAAATGCATCTACCAGGATTTTAAGATGGTGCACCGGGGGGCAATAAACATTCAAAATACTGTATTATTTCCCATAGTTCAAGACTTTGGGGATGATGATCCTCCCGTGAGTGTCTAATGCAATCTAGTAATTTAAATGGAAGATTCTTCTTCACTAGGATGGCTTCTCCCCTACTCCTTGTATTAAAAGACGAGAGAAAAAAAACGATCAAACCGCCCTGCTTTAACGTCAAATGTTCCTTGCCATCAAGGTGCATCTCCTGTAATAGGACAACATTCACCCTCTCTTTTTGAAGACTAGAAAGTGCATTTTTCCTCTTGACTGGCAGATGGCTCCCCTTAATGTTCCAGGTACAACATTTCAGCACATCATTATCCATAACTCATTGTAGCAACATTTTAACTCTAGAGTTTCACATCGAATTACACATCGCTGATGATAAATGAAAAAAGGACTCATTGGGCCTAAAAACTGTACAACCTAAAACTACTACAACTAAAAAAGGTCTTGAAACTTTCCAAAGCTAAACACATTTAAAAAAATGAAATAAAATCAGAAATGCCAATCACACTCGATTGGGGAATTTATCGCCTACTGGGAACGCTTACATATCTCAAAACTTTATCTTGTGCCCGCTACCAATATGGAATCCCGGGCAATTAACAACAAAAACCGGGCTTGAACTTCCCTTCGTTTGGCACTTAGACATCACAACTACCTTTCTAACACCCTCCAGCTTGAGCTGCACCCCAGACACAAGCAAAGAAAGAGAAAAAGACTAGTAATACTAATGAAGAAGTTAAAAATGAGTACTCAACCCAGTCCCGGCTATAAGTTAATACTGCTTAATACCAGAAGAATCAACAAAATGTCTTTAGGAGAGATATGATTATCTAAATATCCAGCTTACTTTAAAATGTCTATAAAATTTTCGCTTTCTCTGGACAGTCAGACGAGTTCGTGAATCCACTGAAAGCAATACGGAGCACCGCTGGGTAGCGTAAGGAATACTGAATCCAGAGTTCCCTTACTCTTCTTTTGATCTCAGCAAAATATTTTCTTTCCTGAATCACCGCCGCTGAAAAGTCCTGAACGAACATAATCCTTGAGCTCTCGTGAATTAAACCCATCGGATCTTTCCTCGGGTTCTGAAAGCTTCCATCAGTCTTTGTTTGTCCCCATGACTATGTAACTGCGCAAGGATAGGATGAATGCGTTGGTCTGAGTCTGACTTCTGTGTCGTAACCCGTTGAACTGTCTCAGTCTTCACTCGTCCCTCCTCAGTTTCCAAGTGAAGGAATCACTGCAGCCAGTTCTTGAAAAAACTCGCCATCTGACCACCTTCTGTCCGCTCCAGCAAACCAACGATGTGATTATTCTTCATCTTACCCCTGTTCTCTAGGTCGTCATCTTGTTCAGTTAAGGTGCAGACCTGTTTTTCAGGTACGAGGATCCTCTCCCGAGAGGAATCGATCACGGTCTCTGCCACTGCAGTTTGGTGCTTGGCATCGTCTCTTCTTTTTTCAAGGCTGTGAAATTGCTGCTTATGTTTTTGGAGCACGGCTGAGAGCGGCTCTAGCCACGGCTGAACTGTTCTTCAATCGTGCCTTCAATCATTTCACGTAACTTGATGAACTCAGTGACCAAGGCCTGGTGAGTAACTTGGTCCATCGAACGAGCAGAATGGGTTGCAGATGTCGCCTCAGTATGCTCGATTCTTCTGACGGGTGCAACACTTGTTGTGAGTACTCGATCCTTTCCCCATGTTTTGTCATTTCCCTTTGACAAATCGGGATCAATAAAGATTCTATCGCTCTTTTAGTATTGGAATTTAAGTAAATGGCTGGGATGGGGTAGGTTAGTGAACCACTTTGCCCGTGTGTTGATGCAGAGCCCAGAAAAGCAGACCTTCTGGATCGCAGCCATCTTGTATTCCCCCTTAACATTTTATCAATATTATCATTTCATTTTGCATTATGTTCCTGGACGTTCTGAAGCCGTGTTATTTGATACCACTGTTTACGTGTCCGCCCACTCTGCACATTTCTGCCCATTCCTCGATAATCCTTGACTGTGTTGTTATTTATGAACCTTACATCTGTGCCTCAAAAATATTCAATATCTCTGCCTGAAATGGTCTGTGGGGAAGAGTGTTCCAAAGACTCACAGCACTTTGAGAAAACAATTATAAGCATTATGATCTGAGTGTGAGATTAGTCTTTTGTGTCTCCTTATCTGAGAAAGGATATAATTACATTGGAAGCAGTTCTGAGATATTTCATTTCACGTATTCCTGGGGTGAAGGGCTTATATTATGAAGGCTTTAACAGGTTACTCTTGGAATGAGATTGAAACAGACAAGACATTAATAATTGTGGATTAGGATGTACCCACTGGGTGTTTGTAAAGTCCAAATTTATTGTCATTGTCATAGAACCTCTACAGTGTGGAGACAGGACATTCTGTCCATTAAGTACACACTTACCCACCAAACAGCATCCCACCTAACGTGCCCCCAGTCTTATCCATGTAATCCTGCATTTCCCATAACTAACCAATCTAACCTACACTTCCCTGGGCACTATGGGCAATCCACTTTAAACTGCACATCTTTGGACTGTGGCAGGAAACTGGAGCACTGGGAGGAAATCCACACAGGCATAAGGAGAATGTTCCACGTCCACATAGAGGGTCGGCCGAGGTTGGAATTGAACCCGGTTCCTGGGTATGTGAGGCAGCAGTGCTACACAGATCCAACATATCCCTCTGTTAGTTCTGTTAGTAAGTTGTGACTGACTAAAGAAATCTGCCTGACTTGTTCTTATCACTGAACCTGACCCAGTCTGAGACTTTTATCATCGGCCAAATCACCCAACCTGGTTACATTGAAAATTTGTTATGAGCAGTGGAGGAGTGGGACTAGAAAAGGAAAGAGCGACACCCTCCATTCTCAGTCACAACTGGAGTGTGAAAAAAATCAGAAAGTGGGAAATCATTCACGTGGGAATTCTCTTTCCCAGATGATGGGTGGCTGAATCATTATATTATATCGAAGCACGCTTTGTCTGATTTTCCATAGACATGTGAATCAGGGATAATGGTGCATGGAGAGAAAAGTCTAGCTGGGACCACAATGAGATGAGCCACGACTTTATTTACTGGTGGAGTAGTGTCAAAGGCCGAATGGCCCACACGTGTCCCTCAGCCCTATGTTCTGATGTTCCATTCTGCCCTTGAGACTTGCTACACACAGGCAGATCAAGGCCACTCCGATGGTTCGGTGCAGTTTTGGAAATATACTTGGAAAATCGAGGCTGGGTCTGGAAGTGACACTCACCCCCCCATCCCTGTTTCCAGGCTTCACCTCTCGGCGACGTCTGCTCCAGATGTGGGTCGTGTTACAGACCCTGATTTACTGTGAGTACAGTACCCATACCCCACCCAGCGTTAACTCAAACAAATCCTCTGCTCACCCGAATGTAGCATTACACAACACAACTTCCGGGAAAATAACCAGTTACTTTGCAAAAGCATAACATGTGAAATTAATAAATTGGAACAAGAGCAGGCTATTCGGCCCCTCAAGCTTGCCCTGTCATTTAATACGAACATGGCTGATCTACTCCAGGTCTAACGCCACTTTCTTGCCGACTCCTTGTATCCCTCCACACCTCTCTGGGTTAGGGACTCCCAGACATTCACTACCTTCTGAGAAAAGGCATCACTCTGTGTCTCAGATAGAAGTCGATATTCCATATTCAGTATCCATGTCCTCGAGTTCGAGACTCCACTCAGGTATGGTAACAACATCTCAACATCGACCTTCTCAAGTCCCTTCTGTGTCTTGTAATTTTGAGCAGTATCACTCCTCATTTATTTAAATCCCAAAGAATAATCACCTCACCATTTTAGAGATTCTCAATAACACAACCCTTTCATCCCTGGAAGCTGGCGAATGAACCTACCTAGTTACTTGCTGCATCAGCATGCTGACGTTATGTTTCAGACACAGGAACACTCCAATCCCTTTGTACTGTTCTTTTTCTGGAAATGTTCTCCATTAAATAACAACCTGCTTTTGATGCTCAGTGACATCCTCAAACTCGGATGTGTATTGCACTCAGCTCCCTCCTTCAGACTATCAGTATAGAGTGTAAATAACTGATGCCATCGGACTGATAGCTGTAGTCATCCAACAGATACACGTTTATCATGAAGATTCATTTATCCTGACTCTCCAATTTCTATGCGCTAACCAATCATTGTCCCATGTTAATACATTATCCATCATCCTACCAGCTTCTGTCTTGTGTAACAACTTTTATTTTGTAATACCTTGTGGAAAATCTCTGGAAAGACTGGTGTCTACCAGATCTCCTTTATCAAGTCCACTTGTTACATTCTCAGGCACCTCCTGAAATACTTTGCATGATTTTACAGGGCAAAGTATAATTTCATTTTCACAAAATCACACTGATTCTGCGTGAAGCTTTTCGAAATGCCCATGCTGGCTAGGTTTTCCAAATTAAGCTTATCCCATCTGCTTTCATTTGGCCCCATATGCCTCGAAATGTTTCCCATTGGTATGTTTGTACAAATGAGTTTTAAATGTTTTAGCTATACATCCATCTACCACTCTTCGTCTGGCAGCTCATTCCATACTCACACCACCCTCTGGGTAAAAACACTGCCCCTGCGTCCCTTGTAAATTTTCCCTCTGTCACCTTAACCTGTGCCTTCTACGGCTGAACCCCCCCATCCTGTGGAAAAGACCTTGGCTATTCATGCTAACCATACCCCTCATGATTTTAGAAACTCCTATAATGCCATCCTTCAACCTTCTACACTCCATCCAATAATAACTTCAAGAACAAACAGTTAAAGATAAATACTGCAAATTTGAATCTGTAGTAAACATGGCAGGTAAACAATACTCAGCCCAAACTTTATACTGTGATTTGTGTTTTTTCTCCCTATGACAAAACTAAGACAGCATGAATCGCTTACTAGTGCCAATAAGAAGTCAATCACCTGAAATCCTTTGTCTAAAGGAGGTGATGATCTCGACAGTGAAAATTTATTCATGGCCAGATCTTTATATGCCACATAGTCAACATTCTCCATCCTGGCCTCCCTATGACCTTGTGTAATTGTGTCTTCTTTATCTTGCCCTCAATAGAGAGAACCCCTTTCTCCCATTCACACTTTAATTTAAACCCATTTTATATCATCCTCTCGTTCACCACTGTGAAAAGCCGGTTTATCTTTGTCACGCCCTCTTTTCCCTGTCACAAATCTCCCACCTCTGGCAAGGTATTAAAAAGCCAAGCTTCAAATGCTTTTCAGTTACGAAGACGTGTCACAGTGCGCTTCAAATGCTAACGTCGTTTCTCTGTCTCTGCAGATGCTGACAGACCTGCTGAGTTTCTCCAGAAATGAATAGGCACAGAACACCTTTTCGCAAAACAAATAACTATGCCTACTGGTAATAAAAATAACAAAATTGCTTGAGAAACTGGGAGCTTTATCTAGGGTCACTGGACCTGAAAGATTAACACTACATTCGTTCCAGAAGATGCTGCAACATCTTCATCAATTTCTTCAGCAATTTCTGTTTTTGAACAATTTCCAATGACGTCTGTCAAAGATGCCCAAAATTCCTGCCCAACATGGAGAGCCGTACACTGGGAACTGAACAATAACGCATGGTGCAGAAATTCCTTGACTCTGAAATTGCATAAGGTTAGCATCACTGACACTGCAGAGCTCTTAATTATTGTCAGGGAGAAAAACAGAGGGAAACACATTAACTTCATATACAGAAGTTGACATTGTGGAAGAGAAACAATTTAGATCATTAGTTTAAATGGATTGAGTTAAAATAACAAATTGGAGGTGTGACATTAGGGAGAGGCCCTCAGCAGAATGAGAATATGAAAATGTAAGTGTTACCGCATCAGAAACCAGGTTAGGTATAGAATACAGGGCTGATGGGTGAATGGGTCCCGGTATGAACTGTGGGACCGTCAGTAGAATTGAGTTGTAGATATTGCAACTCAAACTGGGTTATCATTTGATTTTGTAGATCACAGCAGCAGCAGAAACAGAATTGTATTGAACAACAATCTGTAGCATTTTCCAGATGATAATTCATCTGTCTACCATTACCATTAAGCCGATCCATGGTTCAGTAATGAGTGTGGGTGGACATGCCAGGGTCGGAATCACGTAGATCTAAACCTGTTGACAACCCATTAAAGCTACCACGCTTAACTGGTTAAATTCCGACCAGCAGAACTAATGTCTGATGGAGAGGGGAAATGATCCAAAGACTAACAGATCAGATCTAAGCTCTGTCGTCCTGCCAAATCCAAACATAAATATCGATGGACGATCAAACAATTTACTGGAGGACAGTACTCCACAAATATCCTCATCCTAAATATCGGAACAGCTCTGTACATCAGTGAAAAAAGTCAAGGATGTGGTGTCTGCACTATCCCCAGCCAGACGTATTGAGTGGATGATCCACCTCACACTCATCATGCTTCCCACAGAATCACAGATGCCAGTCTTCAAACAATTCGATTTGCTGTACGGTCATGAGGAAACACCTGAACACTATAGATGCGACAAAGGCAATAGGCCCTGACCCCATTCCTGCAATAGGACTGAAGACTTGTGCTGCACAACAAGCCGTGTCCCTGGGGAAGCTGTTTCATTCCAGCTCCAACTCTGACATCTCCCTGGCAATGTGGAAAATTAGCTGAAATTGTGTTGCTGGAAAAAGTGCAGCACATCAGACAACATCCAAGGAGCAGGAGAATTGACGTTTCGAGTATGAGCCCTTCTTCAGGCTCATGCCCGAAACGTCGATTCTCCTGCTCCTTGGATGCTGCCTGACCTGCTGCGTTTTTCCAGCAACACATCTCCAGCATCTGCAGTCCTCACTTTCTCCAGTGTGGAAAATTACTCAACTATGAGTTCCTGGATAGGAGAATAATTACAATCTGACCAATTACCACACCCTCAGTCCCATCACGAGAGTCAAATTGATGGGAATTCTTTTTGATAGAGCTGTCAAGTAGCACCGAAATAATCAGGACATTGTGGTTTCCGATAGGTCCCCATGTGGAATTGGTGCTGCAGTGGACATATCATTGGATTACGAATCCAGACCAGGCCAATGCTCTGGCAGCTGGTGGAAGTTAGAAATAATTAATAAAATATCGAGACCTAAAATCTGGTGACAGTAATAGTGATCTTGTGTCTAATGTTGATTGTAAACATCGATCTCCTTCACCAACGTTCTTTCAGGAAGTGAACCTCCCGTGCTTTCTTGGTCTGGCCTAAAAGAGACTCCAGACGCACAGACATGGTCTCTGAATCGTCCACGTGAGACACTCAGTTGTATCAAACTACTCTGAGGTCTTAAAGGATAAAACCTGACAGAACACCTGGCATCAACCCTCGTTATCAGAAAAGGGAATGGGAAATGTTACAAGTGACCCTTCTATTCTATAGGCGCGATCTCTCAATTGGAGCCAGTCAGTTTGTATGCCGTCCGGCCGAGCAACTGACCCAATCCCAGGGCCCTGGGAGACACTCCTGACACCAGCCCTTATACCCTCCGTCTGACTCTTACCCGTGGCAGATCGAAACAGTCGAGACACACAGATGAGGTTCTCAGCGAAGTTTATTCAATCTTGCAAGATCGGGTGTGTGGTCCCGCTGGCACACACACACTGAGTTAATTACAGCCATAACATTTATACCTGGTTTTCTTCGCTTATGAGTCATAACCGCGCGCTTGTAAACTCTTGCTAATGCGGTTCCACAATTACAATACGACCTTTGTAATTACAATATCTCGTAAACTCTTGCTAATGCGGTTTCGCAATTACAATACGACCTTTGTAATTACAATGTCTTGTAAACTCTTGCTAATGCGGTTTCGCAATTCAAGCAGTTTTCTCCCAATCAGCCCTTTTCGGTTACTGTGGTTTCTTTGTCTTGCAAAAACACTGCTGCCTCCGCCAACGTCAAACCTTGACAGTTAACCCCTAACTGCAGAAATTTCATCACCCACATCAATCCCCCCTGTCTTTTTATACAGTCTGTAATTTCTGCAGCATAATCGTGGCTTTTTTTTATCCCAGTCAGTCTCAGGGTCGTCTGGAGCTAATAAGCTCTGTCCTTCCTCCACCTGGAGGTGAAAGCCCACCCCTTCATGAGGGTCGCTCTTTGTTAGGGACGTCTCAATGAGGCGGGTAATTAAACCCCGCCTACACGGAATTATACAACAGCCCAGAGCGACTAAAACCCCAGTTACCACCAGGAACGAAACTACCAGTGAGACCATCACCCCCTTCCATTTCCCGAACCACTGCTCTAGCCAGCCGGTCCAATCAGTATTGACACCCGAATTTTCTCTACCTCCTGCGCCAGTGCCGTGAGACCCTCCAAGGCACGAGTGACCGAGCCGTCGGGGGCCGTAATGTTGGGTATGAAGGTACAACATTGAGTACCAGTCATAGCACAGACGCCTCATTTTTCAGCCAAGATCATGTCCAAGGCTAGCCTATTCTCCCATGCCATCCTGCTGGCATCCAGTTGCTCCGCTAGTCCCTTGACTGCGTCCTGGTATAGTTAATAAATCGCTGTTGGTTGTAATAAATGCAATTTATCCAATCTACATTCTTGTTTACTGTGACCCACCAGAAGAGGGATGACTCAAAACCTGCTGTAATCTGGTTACGAGCCTTGAACTCATCAGATACCCCCCTGGGGTCTCCTATCGAATCGAGATAAACCCGGTCATTGAAAGAAGTGTCTAATAGTGTTTTTTTCTCTCTTCCCTGTTTCTCTACTATCTTTACCTTCTCAAATTCCAGGGTAAATGGAATTGCCAATTGTACAATTGCACATATCCCTTTCCAATCGGGCGGCAGGGTGGGCCTCAACAGTTTGCCTCCACTGTACCACCACAGATCCGCTAGGGGAATCTTTAGTGTTGAGTAGTTCCCTCCTTCCTTCGTTTCGGTAACATTTTTAATCTCTGTACACAATTTCAGCTCCTCCAAATCTCTAGACCGACTCGTACCTTGTCTACGCACACACGACGTGTGGTTTCCAACTGCGGCGGAAAATGCGGGGGGAACTTGTCCATGTTTCTCTTCCAAGGGAGGGAACATCAGAGATAGGGAGGTACAATTTGTATCATTCCATGCAGTCTCATCCTGATACAGGGCTATCATACATTCCATGCCCTGCCTGTCTCGCTCCCACCCGAGCGGAAAGGGAACCACCTGGGCCACCGGCCTACCAGAGGCACATGCATAGCAATTGCTTTTGTTCAGACTTTTTACAGTATGCTCTACCCATTCAACCCAGGCATTTGCATCCCCATATCCAGTTTCTATTTCAAGAGTCTGACTCAAGTCCTTTACCTCTATAATTTTTACTACTTTAGGATCAGTGGGAGGGGTGTAAGGTTGCATCTCAGTTTCCAGTATTTCCACACGTTTTTCCTGTCCTACCCTAATTCGAAAACAACAGCCGCGAAAATGCTCCCGTTCCGCGATCATTTCTATCCCAAATATTGCATTTAATTGCATCCAATGTACGCCCCCCTCCAACCCCAGCAAAAACTGGCCATATGGTTTTCTTGATTGTCAGGTACATCGGGTTACACTTTTTATCGGGACAATCGAGATCTGGTTGGAAGGGGGTCCGGTGTATTATGATGACATTATCATACCAAGTACCATCCGGAAGACCATCCTCCCCATAGAACTTAAGATGCATCTCTGAACCGAGGTACCACCTCTGTTTATCTACGTCCCCACAATTAACTAATCTGCATGCATCAGCGTATACTGCTTGTGGTTCATCAGACTCAGGAACCATTAATAATACATATGAAAAGGATATTTGCCAAGATCCCAATGTTAAGAGGGCTAGTATCATAACCGTAAATTGAAACTGACTGGCTCCAATTGAGAGATCACGCCTATAGAATAGAAGGGTCACTTGTAACAGAAACAAAGTCCTGTTGACCCTGCACAGACATCCTTCATAACATCTGAGAGTTTGTGACAACATTTACAGAGCTTTCTCACAGACTACACAGAAACATCGGGAGAGGAGGAGGTCAATCAGCACATTGAGCTTTCCCCATGTTATTCCATGGCCAAGCATCTCCTCAATGCAGTTTTCCCCACACAATGTTCATATCCCAAAATGTGTTTAAACATTATGAAATATAGTGCCTTCGGCCCATCAATATATAGAGAGGTCTCTGATAACACTTCTTTATTAAGTACGATTTGACTGCAATGCGATTTGTGAACTGTTTTCTACAAAGTGAACTATCATCCCTGCTCCTAATCTGTCATACCCTGTCAGAGTTTTATATATCTCACTGATATCTCCACTCATTTTCCTAAAGCCCATGGAATACAGGCCCAGTCACCCCAAACTCTGCTCCCACTACTAACCTGTCATCCCAGAGATCAGTCTGGTCATCCTTCACTGCTCTCCCACAATGTCAGTTTTGCCCTTTATTAGGGAAGGACACCAAAACTGCACAATGTTCGAGACGGGGTCCCACCAAGGCCTGTACAGTTGCAGTAAATTACCCTTACTCCTGCATTCTAAATGCCCATGAAATGAAGGTAATTAAACCATTTATCTTTCTACCGGTTTTCTGCTCCTGCAATATTGCTTTGAGTGACCGGTGTATAGGGAGATCCGGATTATTTTCACTGTTACAGCTCCCCACTTTCTGGGTCTATGTAGACTGTGTACAGTGTGCCAATGCCATTCCCAGTATTGACTCACGTGATCAGAACTCACTGCCTACATGGACTCAGAAGGCTGCGTAGAAATAAACAAAAATGTAGCTTAAGTTCATCTATAGATCAACATTTTTTAACCAATCCCTTTTCAAATGATAGGCTGCCATTCAATTGATCCCATCAAAGTACACAACCTCTCATCTCTGCCACTGCTCTCCATTTGCCAGGTATTTGCCGAGTCACTCCACTTGTCTCAATCACCTTGGAGCATTTTTTCCATCCTCCTCATCCACTCACAAGCTGACATTGTTTCGTGCTGTCAGCAGACTTGGGAATATTGCAATTGAGCCCCTCAACCAAAGATGTGATGTGTATGGGAATAGCTGGATGCCAAATCTCGATCCTTGCTATATCCTCCAAGCCTTCCATTAAAAAAAAACATGGTTTTATTCCTACTCACTGTTTCCTGCCTGCTCTCCCATTCTAAAACAATGACCATATATTAACCCTAGTGCCATAGAATTCGAATTTGCACAAACTGGGGCTTAATCAAAACTCTTTCTGAGATTCCAATCATGTTGCGTTGATACCTTCTCCATAATTTTGCTAAAAGCCACTTTCTCAAATATGAATCCTATTTCATAAACTTCTGTTGACTTTATCTATGCCTACTAATTTCAGTCCAATATTTTCTCTAAAACATTTTAGTTGCTAATTTCATTCTATTCCATTTTTCTCACCAGACTCAAGTTCCCTAGTATTGCGAGGAAATTTTATTTTTGTTTTGTTTCCTTCTGTGAAGGCATAACTGAAGTATTTGCTCCATTTACCTTCTATTTCCCTGTCCTCAATTATCTGGTATCAGACTTTAAGAAAGCTGCACCTTTTTCTCTTAATTTTGTCATTGACGTATTTTCAGAAGATATTACAAGTTCACTCATATACATTTTGATGACATATTCTTCAGAAACCCATCAATTCCTACCTTGAGCTACTAAATGATTGACCTTCCTCAGCCATGCAATCACGGACGCACAGACTCTGTACTATCAGAAATACAGTACGGTCTATATTAGCCGAACCTTCCAACACAAAACCCGTCTCTGTGAATCTTATGGCAGTTCAAGTGCACAACCATGTATTTATTAATGGTTTTGAGGTTACCATGACAAATCCCCTCTCACGAAATGCATCCCAGACCCCAACACGCTTTGGATGAAGAACAGTCCTCTAATCCTCACTAAACCTCAAACCGTTCACTTTAAAAGTGTGTCCCTTTGACTAAAAAGACCAGCTGCTATCTATCCCCCCCGTCCATATCCCTCGTAATCTTATCCCCCTGATTCACGTCCCCCTCAGCCTTCTCTGCTCCAAGCTAAACAACCCGAGCTTATCCTGCGTCTCTCCATAGCTGATATACTCCATCCCAGGGAACATCCTGGTGAATCTCTTCTGCAACCCATTCAGTGCAATCACATCCTTCCTGTAATGGAGCTCCCAGAAGTACACACAGTGTCTTGGCATAACGAAAGTTCTGCATTGCTCTTTTAATCTATGCTTCTATATGTGAAGGCTATGTTTAAGCTCCCATATGCTTTCTCAAATTGTGTGTTACCCTGTCCAGCCACATTCAGGGATACGTGGAGAAACACCCTCTGAGCTTCCTCGTGTGCTGACATTCATTGAGTCCTCCCCTGCCTGGTTTATTCTTCCAAAGTGCATGACTTCATATTTATCAGGGTTACATTCCATCTGCCATTGATGTGACCATCTGACCATTCCATCGGTATCTTCCTGTAACATAAGGCCTTCCTCCTCACTGCCAACTACCCGGCCAATCGTTATATCAAACACAAACTTACTTATGACACGCCCCCCACCCCTCATTCATATTCACAGCTGCATCCTTGATGATGAAGTTTAAAATCAGAAAACATCAGCTTATAGTCAACAGGTTTATTTGGAGGCACGAGGTTTCGAAGCGCTGCTTCTTCATCAGGTGGTTGTGCACTTTGATGAAGCACTTCAAAAGCTAGTGTCGCTGAATAAAACTTTTGGAGTATAACCTGGCGTTATGCAATTTTTAGCTTTGTCCACTCCAGCCCAACTCCAACACTTTTGAATCACAAATAATAAGAGACACAGCACTGATCCCCGTGGTACATCATTGGACACTAGCCTCCAATTGCACAAACAGCCTTCTACCATCACCGTCTGTCTCCTACCACTAAAGTTGATTTGGATGCAACTTGGCAAGTCACTAATGAGTCCTACCTGTTCCCTGGTTATTCTGTTCCGCTGGACACACTTGGAGACTATCTGGAGATTCTCACTAATATTGCCGGCCAATAGGTTGCCATGCCCCTGTGTTAGTTAGTCCCCTCCAAGTGAAGAATGTCCATCTTATTGCAGTCTTAACTGGCCTGTCCCAGATCCTGCCATTATTTGCTTTGAATGTGGAATAGACAGCGAGGGAAGCATTCTGTTAATTTCCAACTTGTCATATATTTTGTGAATTTTCTAAATTTCACTGTGACCCACCTCTCATTCTTTGAAACTCTAGAGAACACAGGCCAAGTGTCATCATCAGGCAATCTCGCCATCTGAGGGATTAATCTGGAGAATGACCATTGCACTTCCTCTGTGGTCAGTATATTCTTTCAGAGTTTCGGCCACCAAAACTGTACACAATACTCCAGGTACAGTCCCACCAACACGCTGTGAAACTGCTTCAACATGTCTTTACATCAATGTTCTGACTCTCTTAAATGAAGGCGAAGCAAACTTTAACTTTCCACTTACATATATTCCTCCAAATACCCTTCACATTCATTTTATTTACGATCTCATTGAGATCTTATAGAAACCCTCCCGAAAATCCAATATATGCCACTTCTACTGATTCCCCATTATCGATGCTGTAAGAAACAACTTTAAAAAATTCTGAAGCTTATCAAGTATGTTTTCTCTCCTAGAAAAGCATGCTAATTCTCCCCATTGTCGCTGTTAATTTCTAAATAGCAAAAATGTCATCCTGTGTAATAGCTTCCAAGATTTTCCCTACAAATGTCAAGTTAACTGCTTTGCAGTTTTCTACACTATGTCTTTTTCCCTGTGTAGCTGTTTGGATCCCTGCCATTTATTTATAGTGTTTGATTCACGTTTATCCACAATAGTTTCCAGTCTCTGCAGAATGTGCAGGTAAATAAAACACAGTCATCGAGAGTGCAATTAATACTACTATTGGTGATTTATTTCTGACATTTTGATAGGAAGTACATCTGTTTCGTCAGACCTAGCAATGCTCAATCCAGCTCCATGTACTACCTTGTTACTGATATGAATTGACTTTATGTCTTTAGCTCCAGGAGTCTGATATGATCACTTGGTATTACTGGGCGATTTTCTGGATCTTCCTCCATGAAGACAGACGCAAGGTAACTAGTTGTTTTCTTGGCCATTTCCCTGTTCTCCACAATGACCTCTCCTCTCCAGATTACACATTTCAACGTTTGACCTTGCTTTTATTTTGTTTCCTTTGTAATTTAGATCGTAGATTGAAGCAGTCTTTGTGTTCCTGTTTGTTAGCATGTATGTTCTCTTCTTGATTTCCTTTTCAGTTTCATTGCCTTCCTTTTTGGGATGATTAATTTCTGAGAATTCTCAGGTTTCCACAATAGCTGGAATTCTTCTGAAGTCACTTACTATGATTAACATATTTTCCAAATTGTTATGATAACCATCATTGAGTCACTTTCTCACACTTTGGTGTTTGTACCTGAAATAAACGGACGCATGTTTTAGACTTTATAGTATTTCTAAAAACTCCTGGTCCTGACCAGATATATTCAGGAACACCGCAGGAGGATAGAGAAGAAAATGCGGGAGCACTGCTTGGCTCTTTTCTATCATCGCTGACCAAATAGTGAATCAATCTAAACATCATAGCATAGACAAAGAACACAGGGGGCTAACACTTCAAACATATTGTCTAGCTATCACGATTGTTAACAGGTAGTGAGTCTTCAATGTGATATAGGCAGGGAAGGTTAGTGAGCAAAACTTCTGCAGAAATAACATAAGGTAAGTTGTCTATTTTGGCATGAAGGTTGAAACAATGGTAAACAATTTAAATGGAGAGAGATTGCCCAATTCTGTGATACAGGAGGTTTCCATGTTCTTGCGACATGAATCATATGAAGTCAGATGCAGCAAGTGATTTGGAAGGTAAGTGGAATGATGCGTTTTTGACAAAAGGTATCAGGTTTAATTACAGGAATGTTTTACTGCATCTGTACAGGGCCTTGCTGAGACCACACCGGATGCACTGTGTGCAGGATTGATCCCCTAAACTAAAATAAAAAAAGATATAATTATTTTCAAAGAGGTTTCCTTTTACTCATTCCTGGAATGCCGGCCTTTTGTTATGGGGGATTATCAGTTTTGATCTTAGCTGAGAAATAGTATTGAACCATCCATGACTTTCTGAAAAGTGTATCAGCTGGATGCATATTATCTCCTGTCAGGGAGACTAAAGCAAGAGAATAAACTTTAAGAAAAAGATGCATTGATATTAACATAAATACTATGAAGACACCTACCAATATTTACAAATTACACAGACATATGTAAGCATGTCTTCAAATTATAAAGTGGGAACATTTTTTTGCGATTGGAAGGAATTGTATACAAGAGCAATGCCGCACCTGCACATAATCCATAATCAGGTTTTCCAGAGAATGTTCCAGGAGATCGCACATGGTCCAGTTTGGTGCTCAGTTGACAAAATTGTATGTTCCAACACAGAGAGGGAGAAATATGTTCCCTGTCTGAGAAGCAGCAGTCGATTGATCCCTCTGTCTTACTTTGTTCCGCCAGATAGCAAAGTGTGAGACCAGAAAATCCTTGCGTCATCTTCACCACTTGTGAAGGATTCCTGGTGAGGATTCATTGGAATCTCTTCACAGCCTGAAATGAAGGGAATTCAGCCAAATCCCACCGTTCCAGAAAGAAATCCCACTACAAGTAGCTTGTGTGAGCAGAATAACTTCAAAAACAGAATAACATTTTAGGGCACTCTATCATTTTATCATTTGTTATGAGTTCAACTTTTTGTGTCTCACATTTTTCTAGAAAATGGCGGAGTCTGAGACGTAAATCATTGGCCACCTCACTAAACTGGCTGCATTTAAGATGGGTGTAACCAGTGGAGGAGTGGGACTGGAAAAGGACATAGTGACCCTCTAACATTTGTTGGAACACAAATCAGAAATTCTCAAAAGGCTGCTCATGTGGAAATTCCCTTCCCCAGAGGACTATGGTGCCTGGATGTTTGCATTTATTCAAATTTGTTTTTGGTATGTAGTAAAATGGTGTACAGACAGAAACATGCTGCTTTCAGCAAGCGTACATGAAGCGGTGACAAAGTATTTAATAGCCCACTCCTGCTGCTCAGTCCTGTGTTGCTATGTTCTATTCAACCCCTCACAGCCCCTGCAAGGAGCATATGGAGGCCACTTGCTCCAAATATCTGGTCAACAGTAATACAGGATCTCATTCAGTCCCTCAAGACTGTCACAGATGGTTTGGTGTCGTTTGGAAAATGTTATTTATTTCGACAGACGCCTCTGGTCTCTTTTACAGAGTGTTTCCTCTCTGCAACTTGTGATTCATTTGTTGGTGATATCATAGACCCAGATTCACCGTGAATACAATCCCCATACCTCAACCAGAGATGACTCACAAAATACTTTACTCTCTCTGATTGCAAAGTTCAATAAAAGAATATTCAGGGAAATTTCAGCCATTAACTTTGCAATTACTGAATATGAGGACAAAAGGAACAGGATCAGGTAATTCGGATGATCAAGCCATTGTATAACATCATTGCTGATCTACTGTTGACAGTAACTCCTCTTTAATGCCCAATTCTTCACCCCTTAGCTCTCTGACAGGTCAAAAATTCATCTAACTCCTCCTTAAATGCTTTCAACGATAAAGCTCCCCAAGCTCTCTCGCCCAGATAATTTCTAACAGTGATTACCTTCGGTGAGAGGAGAGCCCTCCCTACACATACACCATCACCTATTGATATGAACAAGAGGCGAATACAGGGGCTCAGGAAAGAGCGAATGGCTTTGATACCAAGGCAGTATTTGACTGAGGATGGCATCGGAACCACCTACTTGTTTCATCTGAATGTGGATCAGGTGTAACCTTCCCACTGGACGGGGTCTTTCAGAACACAAATACAGAGATTTGTGGTCAGTCGCCCACAATCCTCTCAATCTCAGGACATCTCTGCAGGAGATCCTCAGGTTAATCTCCTTAGCACAAACATCTTCAGCTGGTCCGTCAATGTATTTTACCATCATAAAATCGGAAGTGGGTATGATGACTGAAGATCACAGAATGTTCAGAACATTTTGTCCCCCATCAGCTCCTGAACCATTCTGTGTCCATGTGCAGCAAGACCCGGACAGCATTCCGGTTTGTGCTGTTAAAGTGTCGGTAACATTTATGTAACAGCACGGCCAGACACTGCACATTTCCACAGTTAAAAGAGGAGCTCATTCAGCATCTCCAGCTGGTTGCACACGGGTATGAGATAGCATCCAGGAACAGGAAGAGTGACAGCAGATTCAATATTCCTGCCTGTTAGACAGGAAGAAGAGTGGTCTGTTCAGTTCATCGACCTGTTAAACAGTAACAGGCAGAGCTCAATCAGACACTTAAACCTGTTCCATGAGACCAAGAGGAGTCTATTCATCCCTACAGGAACAAGGGGGGTGGGGGTGGGGGGTCACTGATACTCTAACGTGACAACATAATGTAACCGAGACTGCGCTGATAGAGGAATCCATGATGTTAATCATGGTTCCATTGTTTGTAGAACGTGTGCTGCTTTAACATAGTTTGCTAGCAACGAGGAGGGAAGCAAAATGATTTGTGCCAAGTCTCAAGGAGGCATTTTCAATCGCCGAGTAGACACACCCATGTTCTCCATGGAGGTCAGAATCTGATGGGAATAGTTCACTGTTTTAACATGAGGGTATTGTGGCTGCTGTAGGGATTGTGGATAATGAGACTTTCAGTGCAGGACCTTACACCAAATGCACTGTATTAATGTGGGGAGAGAGTATTCAAGCACTGGCCCTTTGTCTCTCTCATGAACATAGGATTTGGGTGTGGAGTGAGGGGAATATTCTCAGAGGCTCCCAAACTATCGACAATCATGCAACCCGAGTAAAAAAGAAGCCATGGAATTTTTCACCGTATCAATGTCGATTTAGAACATCGTGAGTGACTGTCCCTCCCCATCAAGTTTCAATGCAATCGCCTCTCATTCTCTCACAACGCCAGAGGTCAATCTTCACTGTCTCCTCATGGTACCATAATCCCAGGGATTAGTCTGGTGAAGCTCCATTGCACTCTCTCTGTGGCAAGTCGATCATTCCTTATAAAGGAGAGAAAGTCTGTCCACAGTGTCCCAAATGCTGCCTCAACAACATTCTCAGCGATGATCGCAATAACTCAATTTCCTCTTAGACATCTACGTTTCTTGCCTGTGGTGTAAAAAGACTTTCCTTCTCTCTATAATGCTGGAAAGAGTTAACACTTTTGTAATCAAGGCATTGTTGCTGCTGTCGGGATTATGGTTAACATGACGTTCATGGCACGATCACGCACAAATTGAACTGTGTTAATGTTGGGAGAGTTTATTCAAAAGCCTGAACCTCTGTCTGCCTGTCTGTCTGTCTGTCTCTCTCTCTCTCTCTCTCCTGTCTTTCTCTCTCTGTCTCAGTTTAAATAGAGAGTGGGGGTGGTAGGCTGAAACGTTCTCAGAGGCTCTTAAACTATCGAGAATCATGTAATCAGAGTCGAAAAAAAAAGCCATGGAACCTATCACCGTATAAGTGCATGTTTAGAACATCATGAGTGATTGTCCATCCCCCTTAAGGTTCAATGCAATCACCTCTTATTCTCTCACTGAGCTTCACTCACTGCTCATGGTGCCATCATCCCAGAAATAAGTCTGGTGAATCTTGAGAGAAAGTCTATCCACAGTACCCCAAATACTGCCCCAACAACACTCTCAAGGATTGGCAAAAAAACATATTTTCTCTCATTTAGACATCGCCATTTATTTCATGTTCTACAAAAAGCCATTCCTTCTCTATGCACTACGACTGACATGGAATTTATAAGTCCCTTACATCTGTACGTCAGCATCAATAAAGCCAGCACCAGAGATACATATGGAGATGTGCATCACTCTCGGGGAGAATTTCAATGAGATTGAATACACCTAAAATAGGGGATGATCATGTACCTGAATGGAAACGAGATGTAGCAATACAGAAAACAACCAGAGAAAGGGTTTATCTTTACCTTTATTCTTCTCTCACAGGATGTATGAAGCCCTGGTCAGGGCAGCATGTTATGCAGATCTTGATCTGAGTAGCTGGTTCAGCTGTTCCACAGTACAGTAAAGAGTTAAATGCATAGCTTTGGGTATGCAGTGTCACAACACAGGATAAATCTTCCTGCTTAATTAAAACCAGCAACAGAGAAAAGATTTATCCCATGCAGTAATCTGTGATAATTCTAGAGTCCAAATCTATTTAAAGTAAAAAATAACAATTTTATTTCTTAAAGTATAACAGAGAATAATAAACGATCAACTATTTACAACATCTTCCTCTAACCTGACTTTGACCTTCCCCCTCCACAATACTAGGCCGATAAGACTCCTAATCAAGATTTAAAAAACAAAATTTCTTATCTCAAAACCAGGAAGCTATCATTCTTCTCCATATTCCTGTCTTCTTTTCTTCTTGGGGACTCTGCTTCACTAGTTAATAATCAATAAAGGTAACCATAGGAGAGCTATTTTTCAGGCAGTCTTTGCATGATGGTAGCTTGGCAGTTCTCCTCTCAACTGTTCAATGTTCCATGGTCTTGTACCGCCAAACTATTGGATTGTATCATTGGCTGTTACGATTGTCAATATAATAAATTCAAACTTGGGGTTTGGAGTAGGCATTTTGAGTTCAGCTGTTCCACCGTACTGTAAAGACTAAAACACATAGCTGTGGGTTTGTAGTGTTACAACACGGGATAAATCTTCCTGCTTAATTAAAACCAGCAACAGAGAAAATATTTATCCCATGTGATAATACTAGAGTCCAAATCTATTTAAAGTAAAAAATAACAACTTTATTTCTTAAAGTATAACAGAGAATAATAAACGAACTAATATTTACAACTTCTTCCTCTAACCTGTCTTTTACCTTCCCGCTCCACAATACTAGTCAGATGAGACTCCTAATTCATATTTACAAAACAAAACTGCTTATAGTCTGGTTGAAGATTTGTAGCTCGGGTGTCCGTTGTTGTGGTTCTGTTCGCCGAGCTGGAAGTTTTTGCTGCAAACGTTTCGTTCCCTGGCTAGGGAACATCATCAGTACTATTGGAGCCTCCTGTGAAGCGCTGCTTTGATGTTTCTTCCGGTATTTATAGTGGTTTGTTCTTACCGCTTCCGGGTGTCAGTTTCAGCTGTGGTAGTTTGTATGTGGGGTCCAGGTCGATGTGTCTGTTGATAGACGTTCTTGCCGATTCCGGGTGTCAGTTTCGGCTGTAGTGGTTTGTATATGGGGTCCAGGTCCATGAAGAAGAAACCATGGTATCATTCGACGTGACGACACTGTTCACATCAATTGACAAAACCCTAGCCAGAGAAACAATAGCCAACCTACTGGACATACATAACAGAACACAGGAGGCCGAACCTATCAACAAGGACGGCATACTTAAACTACTAGACCTGTGCCTCACCACACACTTTACATTCAACAATCAGATATACGAACAAATCAACGGAACACCCATGGGATCACCAATCTCGGGACTCATAGCAGAGGCAGTTATGCAAAGGTTCGAACATACAGCCCTACCACAAATCCAACCCAAACTCTGGATCAGACACGTCGATGACACCTTTGTAATCATCAAAAACACAGAAATAGAAAAAACACACGGAATCATTAACGCCACACTCACAGGAATACGATTCACGAGAGAAGAGGAAATGGATAGCCAACTCCCATTCCTAGACGTGTTAGTAGAGAGAACACCCAACGGAGAATTCACCACAAGTGTACACAGGAAACCAACACACACAGACCAAGTCCTTAACTATGAAAGTAACCACCCCAACACACACAAACGAAGCTGCATCAGGACACTATTCAAAAGAGCCACAGCACACTGCAGTACACCAGAACTGCGAAAAGAGGAAGAGGAACACCTATACAAGGTATTCGCCAAAAACGGATACCCACGCAACTTTATTACCAGATGCCTAAGCGATAGACCACGGAACGAGGACATGCCACAATCAAAAGAACTAGCCACACTACCATACGTCAGGAGCGTCTCAGAACTGACAGCCAGATTACTGCGACCCTTAGGACTCATAACAGCACACTAGCCAACTTCCACACTCAGACAACAACTCACTAGTACAAAGGACCCAATAGCCAGCACGAGCCAAACTAACGTATTTTACAAAATACCATGCAAGGACTGCACAAAACAATATATAGGACAAACAGGAAGACAGCTAACAATCCACATTCATGAACATCAGCTAGCCACAAAACGACACGACCAGCTATCCCTAGTAGCCATACACTCAGACAACCAGGAACATGAATTTGACTGGGAAAACACTACCATCATAGGACAAGCCAGACAGAGAACAGCCAGGGAATTCCTAGAGGCATGGCATTCATCCACAAACTCCATTAACAGACACATGGACCTGGACCCCATATACAAACCACTACAGCTGAAACTGACACCCGGAAGCGGCAAGAACGTCCATCAGCAGACACATCAACCTGGACCCCACATGCAAACGACTACAGCTGAAACTGACACCCGGAAGCGGCAAGAACAAACCACTATAAATACCGGAAGAAACATCAAAGCAGCGCTTCACAGGAGGCTCCAATAGCACTGATGATGTTCCCTAGCCAGGGAACGAAACGTTTGCAGCAAAAACTTCCAGCTCGGCGAACAGAACCACAAAAACTGCTTATCTCAAAACCAGGAAGCTTTTGGTTCTTTTCCATATTCCTGTCTTCTTTTCCTATTGGGGACTCTGCTTCACCAGTTATTAAACAATAAAGGTATCTATAGGAGAGCTATTTTTCAGGCAGTCTTTGCATGCTGGTAGCTTGGCAGTTCTTTTCTCAATTGTTCATTTTTCCATGGTCTTGTACCGCCAAACTATTGGATTGTATCATTGACGATTAAGATTGTCAATATAATAAATTGAAACTTGGTTGGAGGTGGGTATTTTGGGCTATAATTTAAAATGGTTTGCTGAATTTGTTTTGAGACAATGAGTTAATCAGGTTGTTCGACCAAATGTCCATTATATCTATTTTTCCGAACTCTTGGTGCTGTCAGGACATTATTGTTGGCTTTTAATTCTATGAAAGGTACAGTACACCCACATGTTCATCACAGAAGTCACACGGAAACGTAAGGAGGGAATCATGGCACATTGACTTCCCTAAAGGTCTTGAGGCAAGCAGATCGGTTCTTATAACAAATGATGACGGTTGCTTTTAAACTTCCCAATTTCCTTCATGAGATATCAACAGACCATTGTTCTGTGGCTCTAGATTATGAGTCAATGGCTTGACCACCGTAAACTGTCTTCCCTTATGTGCAGGGAACAAGTTAAACATTTTCAATACCAATTGTATAGTGATGGACATGTGATTACAAGGAACGTGAAACTATTGCATCCGGATTGAACAAAGGCACAAATGGTTTATTCAGATATTGGACTGAGACTGAGGACGAAACTGGGATATGATGATGGTGGTATTGGACAGGATTGGTGAGTGGAGAGGACATGGATTTGTAAATCTGTGAAGGACAAAATGGATTATGGAGTTTGAGAAGAGTCTGGTTCCTTCTCGCATATCAGTGAGTAATTTATAAATCGTGGTTTGATAGTTATAATATATAAGGAAATGCGTTTTTGTTTGGAACTGAAGATATTGACTTGCATTTTCCAAAATGTACATATCAAGAGCCGCTATTCAGTTCAACCCAGTTTAGCAGACAAATATATGACTTACCAGGAACACCAACTATCGTGAGGATGGGATAGTAACCACATTGAATAATCGAAAGGATATCCTGGATCCGATATGCTAATGATATCCAAGGCTGAGAAAGCCAGTAAAGACCAGAGGATAGCTCCTGTCCATTGTTGGAACATTCCAGTCTAATTTTCTCAGATTCGGATCCATTGTTGGAACATTCTAATCCACGTTCCTCAGAATATGAACTGTTATTGTAACGTTCCTGTCTAATGTGCTCAGATTCTGATTTCTCCTCCACCTCTCTCTCGAGCTGCTGATCCCTGTTAGTGCTGTATGTGATGCTCCTACTCACACTATGGGATAGCCCATTGAACAGAGACCATTTATCTTTCAACGATGGAAACTCTCCACTGGAATAATTAGGATCCACGGAGATTTACATTAATCACAGTCACTGAATAATAGCTCAATTTAAACCCTTTGAGGTCAATATTGATTTTATTAAATTTTAAAAGAACGGTTGACATTTACTCATTTAGCTTGAGATATGTGGGTGTTGCTGAGGGAAGTAATATTGGAGATGGTAGATTGATTGCGTATAATCATTCAATCTGCCTTGGATATGGGAGTAATGTCTAAGTATTGTCAGAACATAAACACATTTCTCCGTTTATAAATGGAAACATACAATCTGTAACTACTGATCAGTGATTATAATGCCAGTAAAATATGAGGAGAACTTTTCAAGTCCATAATCTGACAGGCAAATGTACCTTCGACAACATGAGGTAAAACAGACAAATGGCATGGATATGTTAAGAGAGAATATCATGTGACACACAATTCAGATGGTTAGTCGAGGATCAGAGAGGGCAGGTGAGTGTCATGCTGTTAATGTTGTCGATGTCAATCAACTGTGATTAAGTACCATGCATTGGTTTTCAATTTCAGTGTGATTATATTATTGGGGACATGGCTGCAGAGACTGGAGGGAGGGAACATGGTATTTCCCAGTAACCAGTATTGGAATGTTACTCTTTATAAATCATAAGAAAATCAAATTCCAGGTACATTTCTAATGTGGAGTGAGGAGACCCAATAGTAACCATATGACCAGCAGACTTTGGAGCAGACATTTGGCCATTCAGCACATTGAGTCTGCTCCACCATTCAATGATGACTGTTAAGCTTCTCAACACCATTCTTCCAGTTTCTATCTGTAACCCTTCATCCCCTTTACAATCCAGAACCTATCTGTCTAACTCTTAAAAATACTCAATGACCTGGCCTCGACAGCCTTCTGTAGCAGTGAATTCCTTATAGTCACCACTCTCTGGCTGAAGAGGTTCATCTTTATCTGTGTTTGAAAAGGTCTTCTCTTTACTCTATCCCTTCGGTTCCTAGTCTCCCCTCCATTGGAAATATCTTCCCAAAATCCACCCTGTTCAAGTCATTCAACATTCTGTAAGTTTCAACTAGCATCCTTCTGAACTCTATGAAATATAGACTCAAAGCCCTCAGATGTTCTTCATATGTTAAGCTTTTCATTCCTGGGACCACTTTCGTGAATCTTATCGGAAAATGCTACAGGGTCAGTACATCATTCCTGAGATATGGGACCCAAAACTGTGCACAATAATCCAAATGTAGCCTGGCCAAAATCTTATAGAGCCTCAGAAGTAGATCCCTGCATTTATATTCAAGCATTCTTGAAATAAATGGAATCATTTTATTTGCCTTCCCAACAGCTGACAACCTGCAGGTTTACCTTTCAAGGTCCTTGGACTAGCACTGCCCCGCTCCCCGCCACCTCCCCCCCCCCACCCCCGAGTCTTCTGAACTAGCTCGCTATTTAGAAAATAGTCCATGCCATTATTTTTGCTGGCAAACTGCATGACCTCACAGTTGCCTACGTTATACTCCACCTGCCACTTTTTTGCTCACTCCCTTAACCTGTGCAAATCCTTCAGAAGGAGAAAGTGTGGACCGCAGATGCTGGAGATCAGAGTCAAGAAGTGTGGTGCTAGAAAAGCACAGCCAGTCAGGCGGATTCTGAGGAGCACGATATTTAACATTTCAGCCATAAAGCCTTTATCAGGAATGAAGTGGGTGTGCGGAAAGGGGGTGAGTGATGAATGGGAGGGGCTGGGAGGAAGGTAGCTTGGAAGGCGATGGCTAAATCGAGGTGATTGGTGAGAGTGGAAGGTGGAGTGGATAGATGGGAAGGAAGATAGACAGGTAGGACAGTTCAATAGGTGGTGCTCAGTTGGAGGGTTAGATCTGGGAAAAGGTGGAGGGAGAGGAGATGAGGAAACTGGTGACATTGCGCTGGATACCATGTGGTTGAAGGGTTCCAAGATGGAAGACGACGGGCTCTTCATTCAGACGTCTGGTGGCTAGAATGTAGTGTAGGAAGCCAAGAACTTGCATGTCCTTGGAGGAGTGGTGGGAGAGGCGAAGTATTCAGCCACAGGGAAGTGGGGTTATTGGATGTGTGACGGAGAGTGTTCCCTGAACCGTTCTGCAAGTTGACGTCCTGTCTCCCCAGTGTAGAGGAGACCAGGAGCAATGGACAGAGTAGATGAGGTGTTTGGATGCATAGGATCTTCTCTGCCTGATGTGGAAGGATCCTTTTGGGCCTTGGATTGAGGTGAGGAGGAAGTTGTTGGCACAGGTTTCATACCTCTTGCAATGGCAAGGGAAGGTGCCGGGAGTGGAAGGTGGCTTGTTGGGGTGTGGGAGGGGGGATGCGTGAACCTAACGAGGGAGTCGTGAAGGGAATGGTCTCTGCAGACTGCTGATAGGGGTGGGGAGGGAAGTACATCTCTGGTGGTGTGGTCTGACTGTTGGTGGCCGAAATGGCAGAGGATGATGCATTGTATCCTGAGGTTGGTGGTCTGGAAGCCGAGCATCAGAAGGTTTGCTAGAGAGTGCTACTGCACCCTCCTGCAGCTGAACCACCTCTTCGATGCTACCTATCCCCCTATTACATCTTTGCACTGTTTGAAAACTTTGCACTGTCAGAATGCACTCAGTTCCTTCATGTAGACCATTAATGCACAAAGCGAATTTTGTGGTCCCAACACTGAGTCTTGAGGAATACCACTTGTCACTGGATGCCATCCTGAGAAGGACACTTGTATCCCGACTCTCTGCTTTCTGTCAGACAGCCATGCATCTGTCCAACCTAGCACCTTGCCTGTAAAACCAAGGGCCCTAATCTTTCGCAATAGCCTCCTGCCTAGCACCTTGTCAAAGGATTTTAGAGAAGCAGGTGGATAACATCTACTGGTTCTCCTTGGTCAAATCTGCTCGTTACTCCCTCAAAGTATTCCAGCTGGGCATGACTTCCCATTGATGGAACAATGCTGACTTTGCACTATTTTGCTAAACCCAAGTATTCAGAAATCCCATCCTTCACGATGGATTCCAGGATGTTACCCACAAACAAGGCTGGGTAATCAGTCTGTAATTTTTCATCTTCATCTAACTCCCTTATAAAATGGAGTTTCACGTTAGCAATTTTACAGCCATTCCTGATTTTAGTCATTCCTGAAAGATTACCACTTTCACTTTCACTACCTCTTCAGCTATCTCCCATACAATGCTGGGGTGTAATCCATATGGTTCAGGTGATTTATCCAAATTCAGCCATTCAGTTTTCTAGCATGTTCTTCTTGGTGATGAACATCATAGTCAGCTCTGCCCTCTCACTCTCTTCAATTATTGATAAATTACTCGTGTCTTCCACCATGAACATTGATGCAAAGTTGTTCATTCATTTCTCTGTTTTCCACTCCTGTCTCTCCAGCATCATTTTCCAGTGGTTCATATTCACTTTTGCCTCTCTTTTTCACTTTATGTATCTGAAGATATTCTTACAGTCTCCGTTGTATTACTGGTTAGCTTACCTCCATATCTAATCTTCTCTGTCCTTTTTCTGCCCTCTGTTAGTCTTTGTAAGTTTCCATTTCTCTAGTTTCCCACTGCACCTCACCACATTATACGCTTGCTCTTTTACTTGTATGCAATCCCTCACTTCCGTCGTCAGCCCTGGCTTCCTCGTCCTACCTGTATCATGCCTCTATTCCTCGGCAAGAATCTCTGCTGTGATTCCTGAATTAATCTTGGAATGTGCTGCCATTGCTGATCCTCTGTCTTTCATGCCTGACCCCTCTCCCAGTCAATACTACCCAGCTTCTTCCTTATGCCTGTGTAGTTGCCTTTATTCAGCTGAAATATTGTTACGTCTGATTCTATCTTCTCTCTCTCTCAAATTGCAGAATAAATTCAACCATGTTCTGATCATTGCTTCCGAAGTTTACCTTCACCCTAATCACCATTATGAATCCTGCGTCATTAAATCCAGTATCATCTGTTACTGAGTGGGCTCCACCAGAAGTTGCTCCAAAAAGCCATCTCATAAACATTCCTAAAATTCCTTTTCCAGCGAACCACTAACAATCTGATGTTACCAGTGCCCGTGCATTATGAAGTCACCCATGATTACTGTACTTTGCCTTTCCTTCACATCTTTTCTATCTCCTGGTGTATCTTGTGCCCCAGCTCCTGACTACTCTTTGGAGCCCTGTACAAGACTTTAATTGTCGTTCCCTCTTACCTTTTTGGTTCCTTAATTCTACCCACGCAGATTCTACACCATCCGACCTTACTTCCTTTCTTACTATTGATTTAATCTAATTTCTTACTAATAATGCAAATCCACTCCCTCTGCCCACCTGCTTGTCTTTTTGATAGGATAAATATCCTTTAATATTAAGATCCCCTTGCAGCCACATCTTCGTGATGCCCATCGCTGCATACCTGCCAATTTAATTCTGCGCCACAAGCTGATTTACCTTATTCCTTATACAGCATGCATTCAGTTGTAACCCCTTCAGTCCTGCATTAACAGCCCCTCTTCTCATTGTCATTCATTTGTGCGGTGTGGTTGAAGTTTGATATGTTAAACATTTCCAGATGCTCTATCCTATTTGTGTCTGTGATGGAGATTTTAATAACCTCTCCTTAGTTCTGTACTCTTACCTCCTCTTTTAATTCGGCTTTTCTAATTAAACCCTATAACTGCACCCCCACCCCGCACACACGCACATACACTCCTAACCTATTTAAAGCTCTGTCTACAGCCCTGGTTAGGATTCACTCGGATTCTGGTCCCAGCACGGTTCAGATGATGACTGTCCCATCGGAGCAGGTCCTTTCTTCCTCAGTAATAAAATGTGCTTATTCAACACAAAATACAAGGATAAAAAGCTTTTCTGTACATACTAAAATATGAAAACTACAAAAAGACAATATTGTTAAAATACACTTACTATGTGGAGCTATATAAATTTTAATGTTAATTACAAAACCATGGAACTGGTGTGCAAACTTTATCAATCATTATTTGATCCAGAGCTGAGATCCTGATCTCTGCCAGTGATTCCCTTCACTGAGATTCCACCCTGCATCTCACGCAGTGTCTACAGGGACTACAAGTTCCTGTTGACAAAGAATATTTAAATTAATCCACCTTCTCCCGGGAAACAATCAATTGGTCTATTGGATTGTGTTTAGCTGTCAGAAACTCAGCTCTGGGATGTTACTGACGATAAATGATCTGGGATGACAGCCAGTATCAGCATGATGTTCACAGGGTATGGCACCAGACAAAGGGCTTACAGTCTGTGAGAGTTTCTAAGAAAAGTTTCTGTGTATTTCTCCTCATGCTGTCTCCTGATCTAACTTCACATTCGTCTGATACCCCTTGCTCTCACACACTTTGTCGCTCCTTTTTTCACTCTGTTTATCTCAATTCACTGTTTTTCTTTCTGTTTATTTCTCTCCCTCTCAGTCTAGCTCCGAACAGTCCTTCTATTTTCAAGTTGTCAAGTTGGAGAGCTCATGGACGCATGGTGGGCTGAATGGCCTCCTTCTGTGTTGTATTAATTCTGAAGTTCTCTGACCCTCAGTAACAAGTTTTGGTGCCTGGAGAGACAAGCTGGTCCAGTGAAGGACACAGTGGACAATTAACCATTATCTCTTCCTATTTTCAGACATGCAGCGACATCGGTATATCTCTTCAAACAAACAGATTCCTCATATTAAAATCATCACACTTCAGACTGCCAGGCCATTGCGTTCAGTACCCTCTTTTTTTTTTGTTGGTCTTAGCTGGACTGGGATTCGTCTTCAACTCCTCCTCAGTCACTGTACCTGTGGTTCCATGCACCCCTCCCCCACCGCCGCCACACACTAGTTTAAAACCTCATAAAGGACAATAGCAAACTGCCTGCCAGGAGATTGCTGCCCGTTCAAGTCCATCCCATCATTCTTGTGTATATCCTACCAACCCGGGAATCCCAAAGATCCACATATCAGATATTGTTATCAGTTCATGTGCATTCCGTCCTTCTTAGTGTGTATCATACTGAGCTGCGAATCCCAATAATCCACATTTCGGAAATTGCTGCCAGTTCAGGTTCATACCATCATTTTTGTGTATATCCTCCCGACTCGGGAATCCCAATGATCCACATATCGGAAGTGCTGCCTCCAGCATTTTGATCGTGTATTTAACTGTGCTACCTTACGATTCCTCATCTCACTTGCACGTGACAATATATTAGATTACTTACAGTGTGGAAACAGGCCCTTCGGTCCAACAAGTCCACACCAACCCGCCAAGGCGCAACCCACCCATTCCCCTACATTTCCCTCTTTACCTAACACTACGGGCAATTTAGCATGGCCAATTCATCTTTGAGCTGTGGGGGGAAACCGGAGCACCTGGAGGAAACCCACGCAGATACAGGGAGAATGTGCAAACTCCACACAGTCAGTCACCTGAATTGGGAATTGAACCCGGGTCTCTGGCACTGTGAGGCAGCAGTGCTAACCACTGTGCCACCGTGCCACCCACATATTCTAATGTCTCCTAAATTCAAATATCTTTTCAGTACAAGTCCAGCAAGGCCTTTTCTTCAATCTGGATAAACTTGATAATAAAAACTTAAGTGAGACGACAGGAAGTGAGACCACTGAATCAGTCCAATGACCACCGGATCTGATATCTATTCCCGCCACCAAACCTGTTTGACAAGGCGTACATATGGATCATCTATTTGCTGATAGACGAGGATAAAGAGAAAATTAAAAAATGTCAGAGCAGATGGATGGAATTCAGCCTGTTAACTTGGATTCTAGTTATTCTGTTCCTTTCAATGGCAGGGTCTTTACGCAGAATCCCCAGCGGGTCAGAAAGTTCCCAGTGTCGTTGTGTGCACAGTCCTGCGAAGGGAGTATCCAGTGCCAGGCAATGGGTTGTGGGGAGCCCCGGGGTGGCAAGAGGAAAGGCTGCATGTAGTGACAATGGACGGAGGGAACTGAGAGAGATGGAATGGGTATCCAGGGACACTGCACTCAGGCGAATGGCCGGGCAAGATTCTTAAACACCCAGAGGAACCCGCAAACCACAGCTGCCTTTTGAAAAACCTGTCACATTTGCTGCATTTCTCCATCGGACAAAAGCAAAAATACTGTAGATGGTAGAAATCTGAAACAAACACAGAGACGGACTGTGGAGAGAGAAAAGAGTTAATGCTCCCAATGCAGACACGGGTGAATGTACAAAATCCACACAGACTGGGTCCAGAGATTGAAAATGAACCCAAGTCCCGAGCACTGTGAGGCAGCATTGCTGTGTCACCATGCTGCCCAATGATGGATAATTGGGGATAGTACAGTTAAAAGCATAGATACTGTTCTCCGTGATCGGGATCAAGAGTCCTGAATCTTGTGTTGCCTACATGGTGCTCGGTTTGGGATATATCATCTGGGTTGCAGAACTTGGAGCGGGAGGGGAATGATGCTGCGGTCAGGATCCGTGTAGGTACCAACGGCTGGACAAACAAATAACAATGAGAAGAGTGACGGGTAATACAGGACTGAACCATCATATCGGAATTAATGCAGTATAAGGAATAAATGAGCTTGCGACCCAGACACTAATTGGCAGGTGCGACATGGTGGGCATTACAGTGACATCGCTGCAAGAGGATCAGGATCGGGAGCTGAATATTCAAGGATATTCATCCTGTCAAAAAGATAGGCAGGTAGGCAGAGAGATAGAGTTGTCTCAGTATTAAGAATGGAATTCATTCAATAATAAATAATAAGAAATGTAATATGGTCAGATGGTGTAAAATCTGTGTCGGTAGAATTGAGGAATCAAAATGTGAAACAGGGAGTTGGGGTGTAAGATACACCAGGAGCTAGAAAGATGTGTTGGAAAGGCAAAGTTACAGTCATCATGTGGGATATTATTATATAGATGGTCTGGGAATTCAGATTGATAGTGGTTGGCACGAAAAGGAATTTGTGGAATGTTTACGATATGGCTTTTTGGAGCAGCTTGTGCAGACAGATTAGATTAGGGGAGCTTAACGTGAGAGTGATTATAATATGATTGAACTTACTCTGCAATTTCAGGTGGAGAAGTTAGAATTAGAAGTAACGGTATTACAGCTGAATAAAGGCCATTGCACAGACATGAGTGAGGAGCTGGGTAGAATTGACTGTGAGACTGGCCCAGCAGGAAAGACAGTGCAACAGCAATGGCAGGAGATTTTTGGAGTAATTCGGGATACAGCAGAGATTTATCCTGAGGAAAAAGAGGCTTGTATAGGGAGGATGGGACAACAATAGCTGACTAGAGAAGTTAGGTACAGCATAAAAGCAAAAGAGAAATGGTATAATGTGGCAACCTGAGGATTGGAAAGCTTACAAAGATAAAACAGGGCAAACAAAATAAAATAGGGAGGGAGATTATTAAATATGGGGGTAATCTAGCCAGTAATATAAAGGAAGACTGTAACAGTTTCTTTCGATATATAAAGTATAAACGAGCGGCAAAAGTGAACATTGGACTGCGGGAAAATGATACTGGAGAGATAGCAGTGAGGAATGAGAAAATGGCCAAGAAACTGAATAAGGACTTTGCATCAGCTTTCATGGTGGAAGGCACGAGTAATACCTTAAACATTCAAGAGATTGAGGGGGCACAGCTGAGTACGATGGCCCCCACCATGGAAAACATGCGAGTAAAAAAATGTAATGGTCCGAAGGTGGTTAAATAACGTTGATCAGATGGACTAAATCTCAGTAATATAAGGGAGATAGTTGAAGAGGGAGTGGAGGCAATCGTGGCTATCTTTCAGGAATTACTAGAGTAGGGAACGATCCCAGAGCACTGGAAACCCACTAATGTGACACCCCTTTTTAATAAGCGAGAAAGGAAAAAGACAAAAAAAACCCACCATGAATAGTTTAACCTCTGTCGTGGGTAAGGTCCTGGAATCCATTGTGAAGGATGAGATTTCAGAATAGTTGAAAGTGGTAAAATAGAGCAAAGCCGGCATGATTTCATCTAGGGAAGTTAATGCCTGACAAACCTATTGGAATTCTTTGAAGAGGAAATGAGCAGCTCGACCAAGTACAGCCAATGGATGTTATCCACCTGGAATTGAAGAAGGCCTTTGACAAGGTGTCACACAGGAGATTACTGAGTATGATAAGGGTCCGTGGTGTTAGAGGCAAGGTAGTGGCATGGATAGAAGCTTGTCTGTCTGGTAGGAAGCAGAGAGTGGGGAAAGTGTTGGAATCATAACCTTTTACTTGTTACATTAACGGATCTAGATGAGGGAATTGAGAGCACTCTGGTTAGGTTTGCAGACGATATAAAGATAGGGAGATGGACAAGTCGTATTGAGGAAGCGGAGAGGCTGAACAAGAACTTGGACAGGTAAAGAGATCGTCAGATGCATTCCAACGTTGGAAAGTGTGAGTTCATGCACTATGGCACGAAGAATAGAGACATGGTCTATTTTCTAAATGGCGAGAAAATTCAGAAATCTGAAGTGCAAAGGGACTTGGGAATTCTAGTGAAGGGTTCTGTCAAGGTCACCTTGCAGGTTGAGGCAGTAGTTAGGAGATTAATTGCAATTATGATTGGAAGCATTTACTACGAGAAGAATTGAATATAAGAACTGACTGTTTACGGATCTGGTCAGACCACAGTTGGAGTATTGTGCTCATTTTTTAGCTCCATCTCTCAGGAAGGATGTACTGGTCCTGGAGCGTGTTCAGAAGATTTTCACGAGAATGGTCATAGGAATGAAAAGCTTATTGCGTGAGGAATGCTGGAGAACTCTGGGTCTATATTTGATAAAGTTTGAAAGGATGAGAGAGAATGTAATTGAAATAGACAGGATACTGAATGACCTGGAGAGAGTGGATATTGATAAGATGTTTCCATTGGACTAGAATCCGAGTACACAGCCTTTGATGAAAGCGATCGCCTTTTAGAACAGTGATAAGGAGAAAGTTATTTAACCATAGAATGGTGAATCTTTTAAATTTATTGCCACAGAAGGCTGTGGGGGCAGATCAATGCGAATATTTGAAACAGAGATAGCGAGTTCTTGATTATCCAGGGGACGATGGGTTATGGTGAGAAGTTCGGATTTGGGGTTTGAGAAACCTATCAGCGGTGATTTAATGATGGAGCAGACCTGATGGGGTAACTGTCCTAATTCATTCTTCGATGTCTTATAGTCTTCTGGTCTAAACCTTAAGGAAGCACCTTGCATCGCTGAGAAGATAGATTTATGTTCTTCATGAAGGTCAGAAGCTGTTGGGAATAGTTAACGGTTTGAGAATGAAGGTACTGTGGCTGCTGTCGGGGTGGTGGATAATATGACATTCAGTGAAGGATCACACACCAACTGCACTCTATTAATGTGGGGAGAGTTTATTCAAAACTTGGACATCTCCGTCTCTCTCAATGGGGAGTAGGGGGTTGGCGTCTTTGGCCGTAACGAACGCCCAAGGACTTAAACTATCGCGAATCATGCATCCTGAGTGAAATAGCAGTCATGGAATTTATCACCTTCCCATTGTCTGGTTCGAATATAAGGAGTGGTTGTCCATCTCCCTCAAGGTTCAATGCAATCACCTGTTATTCTCTGACAGTGCTACAGATCAACCTTCACTCACTCCTCATGGTACCATCATCCCAGGGATTAATCTGGTGGAACTCCTCTTCACTCTCTCTGTGGGAAGGAGATCAGTCCATATAAACGAAAGAAAATCTGTCCACAATACCCCAAATACTGCCTCAATAACACTCTCAGGTTTGATCACAATAATTCCTTTCCCCCACTTAGCTGGCTCCATTTCTTTCTTGTGACACAGGAAACAATTCATTTGAAATGCACTGCCACTGATGTAGAATTTAAACACATCCTTACATCTGTAGGTCAGCATCAATAACACCAGCACAAGAGGTGCCCATGGAGTTGGACATCACTCTTGGAAGAGACTCAATCACAAAGAATTCATCTAAAAAAATGAATGGCTACCTACCTGAATGTAAATTAGCCGTTGGAATATGTGATGCAGGCAGAGGAAGGGAGCTACCTTTCCTTTTGTTCTGCCCTCACGGGATGTGTGCAGCCCTGGTCAGGCCAGTATGTTATGTCGAGCTTGAACTGAGTGGCTGTGTCAGCTGTTCAACAGGACAGTAAATAGTAAAACAAATTGCCGTGGGTTTGCAGTTAAACAGAGACTTGACCAGAGAAGGATGGCTCACTGTCTTCTCTAATGGGCATAAGGCAAGCCGATATCAACAGATTATTATTCTGTGGCTCTAGAATACTAGCCAATGACGTGACCCACCATACACTGTCTGCCCATCTTTCAGATTTTGTGCAGAGAACAAGTTAAACATCACAAGTGCAAGTATTTTCCAATGGACACGTGGTTAGAAGGGATTTGAAACAGATGTGTCTGGAATTAACAAAGGCAAAAACGATGGTTTATTCAGGAATTGAACTGAGGCTGAGGAGGAGACTGGGACGTCTTAAGGGGAGTACTGGATAGGATTGATATGTGGGGAGGGTATGGAGATGTACACTTTGCAGGAGAAAATGAATCAAAGAGGTTGAGAACAGTGTGTTTTACCCTCGCGTATTAGTGAGTAATTTGTAAATAATAGTTTGTTAGTTATAATTTCTAAGGAATGGAATCTTTGATTGGAGCTGAAAACGTTGGCATGCACCTTTCCAAAAACTGCATATCATGAGCATCGATTCAATTCAGACCATTTCACTAAACAGACAGAGTGACTTACCAGAAACACCGACTAGAGCAAGGACATGATAGTAACCAGCTTGAATAACTATCAGTACATCTTCAATCCGCGATACTAATGATATGCAAGGCTGGGAAAGCCAGTACAGACCATAGGATAAACTCCTATCCATTGTTGAGACATTCCAGTCTAATGTTCCCAGATTCCCATCTCTCCTGTCCTTCTCTCTGAAGCTGCTAATTCCTGTTACTGCTGTTGGCCATGCTCCCGCTCATACTATGGGATACAACACTGAAAGCATGCCCTTATTGATAGAAGAGAGGAACTCTCTAAGGACGCATACGATCCAACGAGACTGACATCATTACAATCACTGAACAAATATCTCCAGATAACCCCTTTGAATTCAATGCTACTTTATTAACATTCAAAATAACGTTGAACATTTATGCATTCTGGGTGTGATATGGGTATGACTGAAGGAAGGAATGTTGAAGATGGCAGATTGTTTGTGTGTAATCATTCAGTCAGCCTTGGATATGGAAGTAATGCCAGAAATTTAACGAAACATAAACATGCTTCTCTGTTCAAATGTACAGAAATAAATCCCATAACTACTGATCAGTCATTGCAAAATCAGTAAAACATTGAGAAAACAACTATCATCCATGATTTGAGAGCAAAATGTGCCAAAAGAAACGTGGGTTACAACAAACAGACGGCATGGATACGTTAACAGCGAATCGAACATGACAAACACAGTTCAGATTGTTATTCCAGGATCAGAGAGGGTAGCTTGGGTCATGCTGCAGATGTTATCGATGTTAATGAACTGTCATGAAGTGTCACTTCATGGACTTCGATTACATTGTGATTATAATATTGGTGAAAAGACAGAAGATGGAGAGGACTGGGGGAAATGGCTGATTAGACTGGGTGGAGGGACAGTGATGTTCTCCAGTTACCAGAATTGCAATGTTACTCTTTATAACTCATATGAAGAACAGATTCAAGAATACATCTACAATGAGGAATTAGCAGAGATAATATTAATGAAATGAGTTTATGCAATATAAAATATAGGAACAAAATGATTTTGTGCACCCACCAATATATGCAAAGTACAAAGAGATAAGGTTGTTTAAATACACTCCTGATATTGAGCTATATAATTTGAAATGTGAATATGTGAATTACATCACTAGGAAAGTAGTGTGCAAACTTTATCAATCATTATTTGACCCACAGCTAAGATCGTGATTTCACTTCTGTCAGTTAGTCCCCTTACTGAGATTCTTTGGCCTAGTCTCTCATACAGTATCGGTGTGTGTGGGTGTAGAGAGGGGGAAGGGGTGGGGGGGGGGAGGGGTTCGTGGAGGCAGGGTGGTGGTTATCATTTCCTGCTGCGCTTGGCACAGACTAATTAAAAGCTCTGCTTTCTCCATGGAAACAACCTATTGGAATCATGGGTTCTGTTTAGCTGTCAGTAACCCAGCTCTGTGATATTGCTCAATGTAAATTATTTGGGATGACAGCCAGTATCAGCATAGTGCTCACAGTGTATGGCGCCCAGACAAAGGACTTGCTGACCAGAGAAATTTCTAAATAAAGCATCTAACTTCTATCTGTCCATATTTATCTACCGTAATGCAGTCTTCTGATCTATCTAATTTCACCCTCATCTAACACCTCTTCCTCTCACACTCAGTCAGTCGCTCCCCTTTCTCTCCGCTCTCAGTTTATCTCCCTTCACTTGCTCTCTCTCTCTCTGTTTACTTCTCTCTCACAAAATCTCTCTTCCCACACTCTCTATAACTCCAATTGTGCAATTCGAGAGCTTGTGACTCCACATTAGGCTGAATGGCCTCCATCCATGCCATAATAATTGAGGTTTTGTGACCCACACTAAGTACGTCCTGGACAGACATGCTGGTCTGATGACAGAGACAGTGCACAATCACTCATTATCTTTTCCTGCTCTTCTCTCGTGTGCTGCTGCCTTGAAATGTCTGTTCAAACAAAACAGACTGAATGAAATTCGAGTAGACGAGAAGGCGTTCATGACTGTGTATTTCAATCAGCATTTAATGAAGGATGAGATTCCAGAAAAACACAAGAAATGAATGAAAAACACAGTAACACAAGAATAGGCAGCTGAGTACAACATGTGGTTCCAATATGTCTCATGGTATTACTAATCGATTATCAATCCAGAAAAAAATCAGCTCCTGTTCTGTGGATCCAGGTTGAATCCCGCCACTGCAGATGGTGGAAATTCAATCCAATAATGTAAAAATATCCCTGGAATTAAGAATCTACTGCTGAGAATGAAATCATTGCCGATTGTCAGAAAAGTCCACCTGTTCCCTAATATCCTGCAATGAAGGAATCTTCCATCCTCACCTGGTCTGGCTGACATTCAACTCCAGACCCAAAGCAATGTCATTGACTCCCAATCTCCCTCCGAAATTGTCTAATGAGTCATTCAGTTGTACCAATCCCTACAAAGTTTCAAACAATTGAAACCGGATCGACCAACTGGCATGGAAATGGGCACCGGAAAAGTCAACATTAGAAACATCACTTTAGAACCTGCAGTCTTCCTTACTAACACCTGATGTCTGGTGCCAACATTGGAACAACTGCCTTACAGATTAGTCAAGAAACAGCCCGACATAGGCTTACTCACGGAATCATACATTACAGAAATAACAGAAATTAAACATGGACAAAAATGTCTCTTACAGATTACCACGTAATGTCGTTGCTCAGCTGAATCCGTCCTCCTCCATGTTAAACAACACTTGGAGAAAGCATTGACTGTGGCAAGGGCACAATATGAGTTCTGGCCGGGGGATTTCAAAGTCGACTGTCAAGAGTGTTTTTTTTAGATTAGATTACTTAAAGTGTGGAAACAGGCCCTTCGGCCCAACAAGTCCACATTGACCCGCCGAAGCGCAACCCACCCATAAACGTACATTTGCCCCTTACCTAATACCTCAGGCAATTTAGCATGGCCAAACCACTGTGCCACCGTGCCACCTACTGTTTTGGCAACAGTACGAAAGATCATGCTGGTCGGCTCCTCAGGACATAGCTACTACATTGGGTCAGCAGAAGGTGGTGAGGGAATGACCGAGAGGGTAAAAACAACATATCTGATCTCATCCTTACTCATCTACCAACTGCAGATGTATCTGTCCATGACACTATCGGTAAAAGTGACCACCACACCGTCCTTGTGGAGGCGAAGTCTATTGTCTCCATAAGCTCTATTGCGTTGTGTGGCACTATCACCGTGCTAAATGGCACAACTTTTAGCAGATCTAGCAACTCAAGACTGTCCGTCCATAAGACACTGTGGACCATCAATAGCAGCAGAACTGTACTCCAGCATAATCTGTAACATCACGGTCCAGCATTCCCCCACTCAACCATTACCATCAATCCAGAGAATTAACCCTTTTTCAATGGAGAATGCAGGAGGGCATTCCAGGAGCAGAACCAGGAATATAGTAAGATAAAATGTTCATCTGCTGAAGCTTCCAAGCAGAAATACCTGCGTGCCAGATGGCATAAACAGCAAGGGACAGACAGAGCTTAGAGATCATAGAATCAATGCATCAGATTTAAGCTCTGCAGTCCTGCTAATCTGATCATGAATGGTGACGGACGATTAAACAACTCACCGGAGCAGGAGTCTCCAAAAATATCCCCAACCTCAATGATGGAAGAACCCAGCACATCAGTGCAAAATATAAGGCTGAAGCTTTCATTGCAATCTTCAGTCAGAAGTTTTGAGTGGGTGATCCATTTTGGCCTCCTCCAGTAGTCCCCATCGTTACAGAGAGCAGTCTTCAGCAAATTCGATTAACTGATATCAAGAAACGGTTGAAGGCACTGGATACTGCAACGGCTATAGGCCCTGATAACATGTTGATAATAGTCGTGAAGACTTGTGCTCCAGAACATCACGCTCCCCTAGCCAAGCTGTTCCAGTATGTTTACAAACCAACAATGGGGAAAAACGGCTCAAGTGTGTTCTCTACATAAAACGCAGGACAAATTCTACCCATCCTAATACCGCCTTATCAGTCTACTCTCCATCATCAGTAAAATCATGGAAGCTGTCATAAACAGTGCTATCAAACTGCACCTGCTCAAAACTAACCTGCTCAGTGACGCCCAGTTTGGGTTTTGCCAGCATCACTCAGCTCCTGAACTCGTCAAGACTTGGTTCAAACATAGAAAAAGGAACTGAATTCCAGCCCTTGACATTAAGGCTGCATTCTGCCAATTGTGACCTCAAGGACCCCAAGCAAACATGGTACTGCAGGCCAACACTCTATTATAGGAGTCATACCTGACAGATAGGAAGATGGTCATTGTTGTGGGAGGTCAGTCATCTCAGCTCCAGAAAATCTCCGCAGTAGTCCCTTAGGATAATGTCCTAGGTCCAAACATCTTCAGCTGCTTCAACAATGACCTTCCTTCCATCATAAGGTGAGAAGTGGGGATATTCGATGATGACTGCACAATGTTCAGCACCGTTCGCAAATTCTCAGATACGGAAGAAGGCCATGCCCAAAGCAAAAATATCTGGGAAGTAACATTTCCGCCACATAAGTTCAGACAATGACTATCATAACTGACAAACAATATAACCACTTTGTATTCAGCAGCATTATCATCACTAATCTCCCCCACTATCAATATTCTGGGGGGTTTCATTGACTAGAAACTCAACTGGACTCGCCAAATGTATATAACAGCAGATCAGAGACTAGGAATACTGCACGAGAAACTCACCTCCTGACTACCCATAGCCTGTCCACTCTCTACAAGGCTCAAGTCAGGAATGAGATGGAATATCTTCACTTGGCTGAATGAGTGCAGCCCCAACAACACTAAAGAAGCTTGACACAATCCAGTACAAAACAGCCCATTTGATTTGCACCACATCCACAAGCATTCACTCCTTTCACCATAGTCACTCAGGAGCAGCAGTGTGCACTATCTACAAGACACAATGGAGAAATACCCAAAGATCCTCAGACAGCTTCTTCTAATGCATCAGAATTAAGATCTGCAGTCCTGCTAATCTGATTGTAAATGGTGGCGGATGATTAAACAACTCCATTTGGAATGACAAGGGCAGGAGACTTTTGCGAACAGCACCATCTTCCAATTCCCCTCCAACGAGTCAACATCCTGATTTGGATATGCATTGCCGTTCTTTCACTATTGCTGCGGGAAAACCCTGGAATTCCCTCTTTAGTCACTAGTGGGTCACCGCACAGCAAGTAGGTTGCAGCAGTTCGAGAAGGCAGCTCAGCACCACCTTCTCAAGGCCAACTGGGGACGGGCAAGAAATGCTGGGCACATCCAGCGATGCCCACATCCAAAAAAATATTTTTAAAAAATAGTTCCAAGTTGAGCATCTCGATGGGACAGGCTATCTGATTTGAACACGAACAGGAAAGCGGAGTTTCTAATATTGAACATTTTAGACTTTTCTGTTATTAAAGGGTGTTCAGTATTCGATGACATATTGTTGCTGAATGCTGTGATAAATTGCATCTGTTCTGTTTAAATAAACAATACTGGCGTATTGTTGGATCAATCCTTCGAAAATACAGGACAGAAAATGGCAATCATCATAGAAAGAATGTACTCCCGCCAGATGAGACTCACTGACAGCAGTTCATATTCAAAATATTAATGGAATACTGGCTGACACTGAATCCTCCCACCGTCCATATCACAGGGGTTACCATTGACCAGAACGTGAAGTCAAATCAACATACAAATACAAGGGTTACAAGAGCAGGTTAGAGATTTCCAAGTCTATACTGAATAATAGACCCGGTGTCCTAAACGGCATGAGATATAGCAAGAGACTTAGACCATTCAGCCATTCCTTCATTCTGATACTGTGCCTTTTTGTCATTATCTCTATGAAAAGTAGAAATATCTTTTACATACTGACTGCATCATTTTTTTCGGTAATCGATTAGTTTCAATCAGAACGCCCCCCCCCAGCCCCCCCACCCCACAATTCTTCTAAATTCCATCGAGTGCACACACTGCCGCTCATATGACAAGCCGTCATCCCCAGGATGGATCACCTCCAACACCAACAGATCTTTCTCCAGATATAGTGTCCAAAACAGCTCACAATTGGCCAAATGCCGTCTGTCCATAGCCCATTACATTCTCAGCAGTATGTCTCCCGTCTTGCATTCTTGCTCTCTTGAAATGAATGTGAACATTGCTTTTGCTTTCCTAAATGCCAACTGAACATGCACGTTAACCATAAGAGAGGACGAGTGCTTCAAACTCCTTTTGGGCTTCAGATTTAATGGATTCTATTAGAATATAGTGTCTCCCCTCTTACGCCTACCAAAGTGCATATTCTCACACGTTCCTATATTGTGCTCCATCAGCCACGTGTTTCCCCACAGTCCTGAACTGTTCAAGCCTTTCTGCAGCTTCCCCACTTCCTCAATATCATCTGCATACTTAGCAAAACTGCCCTCAAGTCCTTTGCTCAGTTTGTTCATATATAATACATTTCCTGGCTCCCTATGAACCGACCACCACCTATAAGGCACAACAGTCTCGGTGCTTGACTTCATTCAGGTTGAAGCAGTGGCTTGACTTGAATTACACCTGGAAAGTCTTCACTCCCTGCACCACTGACTCCCTACCTCCTTTTGTTGTGAGTTTACTTCATTATGGCGCAGAATCACAGTCTATTGATGTCACTCCGTCTCAACCCTAACTGATTGGTGCTCACACCAACCATGTCACTGTGTATTGATGACGATGGAGGGAGGTCGATGAGGGGATGTCTATGATGAATACTTGTGTGATTGCCAGGATGAAACCTGCCCCGACAGCCTCGGATGTACCTGTGCACGCTGTCACCGCTGCAGGCATGAACAGTCTTCCTGCAGGTCAAATCAAGGAAAGTGAAGGATCTGGATAGTGTTCCAGGCTGAGCACTCAGATCCTGTGAGGACCAACTGGCAGAGGTATTCACATACAATTTCAGCCTTTCCCTCCCCCAAGCTGAAGTCTCAAGCTGTTTCAAGAAGACCAACATCAGCCTTCATCATTGTGCTTCCAATTAAACCTGTTGGATTATAACCTGGTGTTGTGTGATTTTTAACTTTATACACTCCAAAACAAAACCGGCATCTCCAAATCATAACATCATAACACGGCTGTGTCCCTCAGCTCACCACTGTACTCCCTGTACACACAGGACTGCGTCCTCAGCCTCCTACTCTACTCCAAGTACACTCAGGGCTGAGTCCTCAGCCCCCTACTGTACTCCCTGTACACACACGGCTGTGTTCTCAGCCCCCTACTGTACTCTGGTACACACGTGGCTGTGCCCTCAGTCCCCTACTGTACTCCCTGTACACACACGGCTTGTCCTCAGCCCCCTACTGTACTCCCTGCACACACATGGCTCTGTCCTCAGCACCCTACTGTACTCTCTGTACACACCCGGCTGTGTCTCTCAGTCCCCTACTGTACTCTCTGTACACACACGGCTGTGTCCCTCAGTCCCCTACTGTACTCCCTGTACACACCCGGGTGTGTCCTCAGTCCCCTACTGTACTCCCTGTACACACCCGGCTGTGTCCCTCAGTCCTCTATTGTACTCCGGTACACATATGGCTGTTTCCCTCAGTCCCTATTGTACTCTGTTACACACACGACTGTGTTCTCAGCCCCCTACTGTACTCCAGTACACACATGGCTGTGTCCTCAGTCCCCTACTGTACTCCCTGTACACACACGGCTGTGTCCTCAGCTCCCGACTGTAATCCCTGTACACACACGGCTGTGTCTTCAGCCCCCTACTGTGCTCCATGTATACACCCGGCTGTGTCACTCAGTCCCCTACTGTATGCCCTGTACACACCCGGCTTTGTCCCTCAGTCCCCTACTGTATTCCCTGTACACACACGGCTGTGTCCTCAGCCCCCTACTGTACTCCCTGTACACACGTGGCTGTGTCCCTCAGCCCCCTACTATACTCCCTGTACACACACGGCTTTATCCTCAGCCCCTACTCTACTCCGGTACACATGTGGCTGTGTTGCCAAATTCCAAGCAATGCCAACTGTAAGTTCGCTGATGACATCACCAAAGCAGGAAGGATATCAAACAACGATGAGTCTGAACACAGAAAGGAGATAGTGGGTTTGGTGGCATGGTGGAATGATAATCACCTCCCTCTCAAAATCGGCAAAAGTAAAGAACTGATCATTGACGTTTGAACGAAAGGAGGGGAACCAAGCCACTATCTACATCAACCGCCGAGACAGTGCAGAGCGTCAAGTCCCTCGGAGTGATGGTAACTGGCAACCTACCCTGGATTTCTCACGTAGGTGTGACAGTCAAGATGGTTCAAAAACTTCTCTCCTTCCTAACTTGGCTCAGGATATTTAGCCTGCACTACTTCTACAGATGCACTATTATGAACGTACTGTCCAGGTGCATAAAGGCCTGGTACGGCAACACTCTGCCCAGGACCATCAGAAACTACAGAAGATTGTGTTCACAGCCCAGACTATCACGGACTCCAAACTCCCAACCATTGACTCTATTTACACTGCTCGTTGCCGCAGAAAGGCTGACAACATCTATCCAAGATTACTGAGGGAAGGGAGAGAGGAAATAACCTGGGCCTTGACAGATATCTTTGTAATATCCTTGAACACAACTGAGGTCCTGGAGGACTGGAAAGTTTCTAATCCCCTTGTTTAAGAAGCGTAGCATGAATAAACCAGTTAATTAAAGACCGGTGAGCTTGACATCTGGGGTAGGGAAGCTGTGAGAGAAGATACTGAGGGATAGGATCTATTCTCATTTGGATGAAAATGGTCTTACCAGTGAGAGGCAACATGGTTTATTGTGGTGAAGGTATTGTCTTACCAACTTAATAGAATTATTTGAGGAAGTGACAAAGTTAATTGATGAGGGAGGGGCTGTAGATGTCATGTACATGGACTTCAGGAAGACATTTGCTAAGATTTCCCATTGTCGGATTATGGGGAAAGTGAAGTCACATGGTGTCCAGGGTGTGCTAGCTACATGGATAAAGAACTGTCTTGGCAACAGGAGACAGAGCGTAGTAGGGGAAGGGAGTTTCTCAAAATGGGTAACTGTGACCAGTGTTGCTGCATTTAAGATGATTTGTGAAATATACATGAATGGGCTGGGAGCATAGGGATACAGACCTTTAGAAAATAGAAGACAGGATTAGATAGAGGATTTGCATCGGCTCAGGCTTGGACCGCTGAATGGCCTGTTCCTGTACGGAAATGTTCTTTGTTCTAACATTACCAAAGACTCATCATATGTTGTAAATATTTCCCACAACCTCTTCCATCAGGATAAAAGATACAGACGCTTGAACACACAGAGAAGCAAGTTCAGGAACAGCTTCTTCCTAGCTGTTATTAGACCGATGAATGGACTCTCTAACCTCAGATAATGCTGATTTTGTTCATATTGACCTCGCCTAGCGCACACTCTGTGCAGGGTAACCTATATGCCTCTCAAACATGTTTTACAGCCATCGTTCAGTACATCCATGCTTACCTTGATCCATGATTTGCCTGGATATCTTGGCGCAGGACAAAATAAATCCTCACCTCCCTACCCCCATTTTCCTCCAGTGCTCACGCCCAGATCTCTCTGGTCCTCACCCCCAGGTCCTCCCAATCCCCCCAAATCCCCTTGACCCTATCCCCAGCTCCCTGTGACCTTTGTCTCTCACTGTTTCTCTCATACTGCCTATTTCCCTGTGTTTTCCTTTTCCCTGTCTTCTGTTCCTTTCCCTGAACCTATTCTATTCCCTTCTCGCTGCACATGTGACTGCTTGTTTCCTTGTTTTGTTTCTTTTCTCTCTTTGACTGACTGTCCATCTGTTTCCCTCGCTGTGTTCTCTCTCTCCTTCCCTTTGTATCTGTCTCTTTCTCCTTCGTTGACTTCTCTATTCGTATGAAGCAGGTGATGGTTCATTGGTTCGATGTTGGCAATACAATACACTCAACAAGGTTTTTGTATAGAAGACATAATTCAAAATTACCAGTTAAGTTTCAATTGTTGTCAAAACAGCAACAAGAACATGGGTATCCAGTTAACAGCCAATTGTTACATCTAACTATTTTGAAACCGCCCGTCTCCCAGGGCTCTGCATACTGGCAACTCAAAGCATTCTATTCGGGTGCATAATGACCTGACATGGTAACTGCTCTGCCTAGGACCAAAAGATACTACCGACGGTATTGTGCACAGTCCAGACCATCACGGAAGACAACCTTCCGTACATTTATACTTGTCATTGCCGCAGAAAGGCTGGCAACATCAAAGATCTCTCTCCCAAACTGGTAATGATCTCCTACAACCTCTTCCAACAGGGAGGAGAGACAGAGGCTTGAAAACATGGACCAGCATGCTCAGGAACACTTCCTTCCCTACCATTATTAGACTGCTAAATTGACATCTCTCACTATTCAAATAATGATAATCTTTCTAATGTCGATCTTACTTTGCACACCTCCTGTGAAGCTGTAATCTTGTATGCATCACTCTGTCCAAGGACCCTGTGATCTCTGTTTTCTTGGTTACTATCATGTGCCTGCACTACAATAAAAACAAACATTTGCATTGTGCATTTGACTGAAATAAATGAAACCAAATTTGATCAAACACGTAGACTGCAGTGGCTCAAGATCTTCTCAAGGGCAACTGGAAAAATGAACTCATGCTGCCCCAGTCAGAGATACCCATGTCTAATTAATGGATGTAAGAAGATGACCACACTTAGCGAGGACAGACAGAGGGAATTAAATAGCTTTAAACATGATCTTAGATATATACAGGGTTCCTTCACTATTTGTAAGCAGTGTGTTCCTACGAAACTGTTGGCAAGTTGATATGGTATAAAGTGCAGTAGCACTAATTTATATGGGAAAAAATGTCGGCTTGTTTCATAAAAGTGAAAATCCTGTTCGGATACATTTTGGTTAGCGAAACAATGTCCTTGTGTAAGTCATTTAGAAAGGGAAGTGGCGAAAAGCAAACTTTTGAAAACCGGGAGATATCTGTATGTACATGGGCATAATATTCAGGAAGATGGGAAAGGCGAATAATAAATGAGGTTAATCTCACATTTTATTTCCAGCCTAGCTGATCATCATTCTCTTTGTTTGCTGTTTTTCTTCTGTATCTCTCTTTCTCTATTGATTCCTCCTCCCCTTCAAAGCAGACTTCCCTGTCAATGGTATTAATCACACTCCTTTCCAGCTGCTGTCAGTTCAGGAAAGTTTCCCAACACTTTCTGCCCGTTTCTTTGTATTTCTTTCTATAATTTCAGATTTTCAGCTACTTTCTTTATTTGATTTCACCTTCAATTTTGTTATTTCGTTGGATGTTGGTACCTCTGCAGCATTTGGTGACCATCACTAGTTGCTCTGACTCTGAGGCCATTCCACAAGACAATATAAAGTTCAGCACATTGTCATGGGTCTCAAGTCACGATTAGCCCAGACCGGGTAATAACATTAGATTTCTTTACCGGAGGTGATCAGTGAAAGAAGAAGGTTTTCAGACAAAATGTTGCTTTTGTTTGTTTCTCGTGAAATTCACTTTTATTCCAATTCTTATCATTTTTATTTAAGTTCTGTCATCAGCTGTTGCAGACTTCAAACAAATAACTTGAAACAATATCTTTCGTTTAATAAGATTCGCTTCTGAATTATATCCAGCAACGTTCCTACATTTGTACATTGTTCTAATCATGAAGTAATTTTCGAGACAAGTGTAATTTTGTGATTGAAACATTTGTAATTGGAAAATTGATCAGAAGAGAGCTTGAAACATTAAGTCTGAATTTTACCAACGTGCAGCCAATGGTTTGTTCAGCAACAGCACTGACACAGAGATAAAGATTGAGGATATTAGGAGCTGGTAATGGACAGGGTTGGTGACAGAGAGAACAGGAGACATAAATCAGTTCAGGGCAAAGAGGGATCTCGAGTTTGTGCACAGTTTTGTTCGCAGATGTTTGTGAGGGAGTGGTCTGCCATTCATGGGTAATGAATGGAGACTGCAATTGAAACAGAAGGCAATAGTTTCTTTCTCTGACAAATATAGATAACAGAAATTTGAAGTCAAAACTTGTTTCTGGGATTAATGAATAGACAGAGGTAGAGAACACCAACAATAGCGAGAATAGGTCAGCAGCACACCCTCCATCCCATCCAGAATAATTATCAGCACTGCTGATATCTGATATGGTAGAAATCCACAAGAGGGGGAAATCTTGTAAAGACTCAAGGAAAACCTCCTCTCCATTTTTGCAATGTTCCAGTCCGCTGTTCTCACATTCAGATCTATGCAGCTGTTGATCTCTGTTACTGTTGGAGCTGATGCATCTGTTACTACAGTGGTAGAGCCCTGAATGAAGCCTCTTAGTAATAGGAGAGGGAAACCCTCCAGTGACACAGTTGCATTGCATGGAGATTGACATCAATCACAGTCAGAGCAAACAGTCCCTGCTTTCAATACAGCACATCCAGTTCACAATATAACTGGACTGGACTACATGTTGACATTGCTGGCTATTGATCACATCTCCCATCACAATCGCTGGGTGAAGTCAGTTGTGAGAGAGAATAAAAATATTTTCTTTTTGTAGGCTACATGATTCTGCTCTGTTGTCCGATTACTATGCTGTAACCATCTTTCCAAAAATCCTTCCACTCCTCCCTTCCACCCCCAAAACAATCACAATCAGGATGTTGTTACTGTGCTGATCTCCCCTCCACGGGAACAAACGCCAGCGAACAGACTGTCACTGGGAACAGTCGCCATGAACACAGACAGAAAGTGTGGACTTCTCTGACTCTCCCCTCACTGCTCTAATAAGGCAACTTTGGAACTTCCATAGGGAATATACTTCAGTAATTTATTTATATAAATTGACAGACTTCTAAATGCAGTTTTATTTGCTGTAAACCGTATTTTTTTCGCATTTTGGCATCTGTCCAAAACTAAAAGGGATAATTACAATGAACGTATTCATTTAGACTTATGAATTAATGAGTCGGTTCGAGTGAACATGATATTGGCTGGGAGATAAGGCGGAATGGGAGCAGTGCCTGTGGAGACTGCATGGGGAGTACAATGATATTCCCCAGTCATCATCCCTCTTTCTGACAGAGAGAATTAAATCTAATGCATAACAAGGAAACAGCCAACATTTGGGTGATGCAATGCTGAATGACAATGTGAACTAAAAGGATAATATTAAACGGGATAAAGTGAACTATACGTTATATACACACCATTTAATCATTGGGAATACAGATCGAGTAGGGTCACCGGGCCGGAAACATTCACTTTGAGTTCTCTTCACAGATACTGCCAGACCTGCTGAGCTTGCCCTCTAAGTTCTGATTTTCTTTTTGTTGAAGATTTATCATATTGTTCATATCTGGCAGGATACTTACAATAAAAAGCAGACACTCGTAACAAAATGTGAAGGGCAATGGGGACAATACAGGAGACTAACAATAGAGATAGTCATTCCAAGCTGGAAGAGACAATGGGTTGAGTTCCATCCACTTTTGCTGTAAGTAATTCTGTAATATGTAATCAAAACCTTTGGAGACAGGGTAGACAAGTTTGTTCAACATGGTCACAGAGTGCTCCACCATAAATAATCTATTCCTATTATCTCATGAAATTTCAGCTGCCTCTAAAATGTCTTTTCAAACAAAGTGGAGTTCCTGAGATTTACAGGATCATCAGAAAAAATATTCTTTTTTCCTTTGAATCTTAAAGAAGAAACAGATTTTGGCCGTAGCACATGTGTCACAGACACACCAACTATAATAGGAACAGGAAAGGACGACATTGTCCATATATAACCAAATTCAGCATGTAGCCCTGTCATGAAACATGAAATATAGTGATACGGAAACATGAAATACAAGCAGAAAATGATGGTAGAAGCGCAACAGATGAGGAAGTAACTGCAGAGAGAAACAGAGTTAACATATCGTGGTCCACGTTGGCACCAACGATATAGGTAGGAAGAAGAGTGAGGATGTCAGACAGGCTTTCAGGGAGCTAGGTTGGAAGCTCAGAGTTAGAACAAACAGAGTTGTAGTCTCTGGTTTGTTACCCGTGCCACGTGATAGAGAGTCGAGGAATAGGGAGAGAGAGCAGTTAAATGCGTGGCTACAGGGATGGTGCAGGAGGGAGGGATTCCGGTTTCTTGACAACTGGGGTCCTTTCTGGGGAAGGTGGGACCTCTATAAAAAGGATGGGCTACACCTGAACCTGAGGGGCACCAGTATCCTTGGGGGGAGGTTTGCTAGTGCTCTTTGGCAGGGTTTAAACTAACTCCGTGGGGGCATGGGAACCAGGACTGTAGCTTTAGGGTACAGGACCTTGAGTGTAGGGAGGTTAGGAATAATGCAGTGATCTCTAAGGAGGGTGCCTGTAACCAGAAGGGTGGATTGAAGTGTGTATACTTCAATGCCAGAAGTATAAGGAATAAGGTAGGTGAACTAGCAGCGTGGGTTGGTACCTGGGACTTCGATGTTGTGGCCATTACAGAGACGTGGGTAGAACAGGGACAAGAATGGCTGATGCACGTTCCAGGGTTCAAATGTTTTAGTAGGATCAGACATGGGGGTAAAAAAGGGGGAGGCGTGGCATTACTTGTCAAAGATAGTATCACAGCAGTGGAATGGACGATGGAAGAGGACTTGCCATCTGAGGTAGTTTGGGCTGAGGTTAGAAATAGGAAAGGTGAGGTCACCCTGTTAGGTGTTTTCTACAGGCCTCCTAATAGTCCTAGAGAAGTAGAGGATAATATTGCGAGGATGATTCAGGAAAAGAGTGAAGGTAGCAGGGTGGTTGTTATGGGGGACTTTAACTTCCCAGATATTGACGAGGAGAGCTATAGCTCGAGTTCATTAGATGGGTCGGTGTTTGCACAATGTGTGCAGGAGGGTTTCCTGACACAATATGTCGACAGGCCAACAAGAGGGGAGGCTATATTGGATTTGGTTCTAGGTCATGAACCAGGCCAGGTGTTAGACTTGGAGGTAGGTGAGCACTTCGGGGACAGTGACCACAACTCGGTGACTTTTACTTTAGTGATGGAGAGGGATAATCGTGCGCCGCAGGGCAAGAGTTATAGCTGGGGGCAGGGAAATTATGATGCAGTGAGCCATGACTTAGGATGTGTGGATTGGAAAAACAGGCTTCAAGAGAAGAACACTAATGAGATGTGGGGATTGTTCAAGGAGCAGCTACTGCGTGTCCTCGATAGGTATGTATCAGTCAGGCATGGTGTAAAGGGCCTTGTGAGGCAGCCGTGGTTTAGTAAGGAATTGGAGTCCCTTGTGAAAGGGAAGAAGGCGGCATATGTAAAGATGAGGCGTGAAGGTTCAGTAGGGGCGATTGAGAGTTATAAGGTAGCCAGGAAGGAGCTAAAGAGGGAGCTAAGAGAAGCGAGAAGGGGACATGAAAAGTCTTTAGCTGGTAGGATTAGGGAAAACCCAAAGGCTTTCTATAGGTATGTCAAGAATAAAAGGATGACTAGGGTAGGTATCGGTCCAGTCAAGGATAGTAGTGGGAAGTTGTGTGTGGAGGCGGAGGAGATTGGAGAGACATTAAATCAGTACTTTTCATCAGTATTCACTCAGGAACAGGACACTGTTGCTGATGTGAATATGGAATCACAAATAATTAGAATGGATGCCCTGGAAATATGCAGGGAAGAGGTTTTGGGAATATTGGATTAGATTACTTACAGTGTGGAAACAGGCCCTTCGGCCCAACAAGTCCACACCGACCCGCCACCCACCCATACCCCTACATATACCCCTTACCTAACACTAAATTGGCAATTTAGCATGGCCAATTCACCTGACCCGCACATCTTTGGGAGGAAACCGGAGCACCCGGAGGAAACCCATGCAGACACGGGGAGAACGTGCAAACTCCACACAGTCAGTCGCCTGAGGCGGGAATTGAACCCAGGTCCCTGGCGCTGTGAGGCAGCAGTGCTAACCACTGTGCCACCGTGCCGCCCAAGGATGAATATAGATAAGGATGAATTGGAAAGGATGAATATAGATAAGTCTCCTGGGCCTGATGGCAGTTACCCCAGGATCCTATGGGAAGCTAGGGAGGAGATAGCAGAGCCATTGGCCTGGATTTTTATGTCGTCATTGTCAACGGGAATAGTACCAGAGGACTGGAGGATAGCGAATGTGGTCCCATTGTTCAAGAAAGGGAGTAGGGATAGCCCTAGTAACTATAGGCCAGTGAGTCTGACTTCAGTGGTGGGCAAAGTCTTAGAGAGAATGGTAAGGGATGAGATTTATGAACATCTGGGTAGGAATAACGTGATCAGGGATAGCCAGCATGGTTTTGTGAAGGGCAGGTCGTGCCTCACAAACCTTATTGAGTTCTTTGAGAAGGTGACTAAGGAAGTGGACGAGGGTAAAGCAGTAGATGTTGTGTATATGGATTTTAGTAAGGCGTTCGATAAGGTTCCCCATGGTAGGCTAATGCTAAAACTACGGAGGTATGGCATTGAGGATACATCAGAGGTTTGGATTAGGAATTGGCTGGCTGGAAGTAGACAGAGGTTAGTAGTTGATGGATTATGTTCATCTTGGAGCGCAGTTACTAGCGGTGTACCACAAGGATCTGTTTTGGGACCATTGCTTTTTGTTATCTTTATAAATGATCTCGAGGAAGGACTTGAAAGCTGGGTAAGCAAGTTTGCGGATGACACAAAAGTCGGTGGAGTTGTGGATAGTGAGGAAGGAAGTGGTAGGTTACAGCGGGATATAGATAAGTTGCAGAGCTGGGCGGAAATGTGGCAAATGGAATTCAATGTAGCTAAGTGCGAAGTCGTTCACTTTGGTAGGAATAACAAGATGATGGATTACTGGGCTAATGGTAGGCTACTTGGTAGTGTGGATGAGCAGAGGGATCTTGGTGTCCATGTACACAGATCTCTGAAAGTTGCCACCCAGGTAATTAGTGCTGTGAGGAAGGCATATGGTGTACTGGGCTTTATTGGCAGAGGAATTGAGTTCCGGAGTCCTGAGGTCATGTTGCAGTTGTATAAGACTCTGGTGAGGCCTCATCTGGAGTATTGTGTGCAGATTTGGTCGCCATACTGTAGGAAGGATGTGGAAGCTTTAGAACGAGTGCAGAGGAGGTTTACCAGGATGTTGCCTGGAATGGTAGGAAAATCTTATGAGGAAAGGCTGAGGCACTTGGGGCTGTTCTCATTGGAGAAGAGAAGGTTTAGGGGAGATCTGATAGAAGTGTATAAGATGATTAGGGGTTTAGATAGGGTAGATACTAAGAACCTTTTACCGCTAATGGAGTCAGGTGTTACTAGGGGACATAGCTTTAAATTAAGTGGTGGTAGGTATAGGACAGATGTTAGGGGTAGATTCTTCACACAGCGGGTTGTGAGTTCATGGAATGCCCTGCCCGTATCAGTGGTGAACTCTCCTTCTTTATGGTCATTTAAGCGGGCATTGGATAGGCATTTGGAAGTTATTGGGCTAGTATAGGTTAGGTAGGATTCGGTCGGCGCAACATCGAGGGCCGAAGGGCCTGTACTGCGCTGTATCCTTCTATGTTTTATGTTCTATATCGAATATGATGTGACACTGTTCTGAAAAAGCCATATTGAAATCAAATGTTAATTCTGTGTATCCCTGCTCTGAGGGTAACAGACCTGCTGAGTTTCCCTCTATCGATTTCTTTTTCTTTCTGAACTGTGACAAATTGACTGATCTGAACGATATAAGTAAAGTTGCTATCTCAGTTGAATCTCGAATATTAGTTTATGGACATTAAGTGAGAAATTACAAAGTTCCTATGTTTGACAGAGCTCCAAATATCCATGATGTATTGCATTGTGATACAAAAACATTGTGAGACATTGTTGAAACAAAAACCGAAGTTCCTGCAAAAGGTCTGCAGCATCTGTGCAGAGAAATCAGAATTAATGTTTCTAATTCAGTGGCCCTTCCTCAGAACGGATGGTATCCCTGAAACTGTTGATTAATATACAGCAGAAGCTGAATAACTGTTCATGAAAACTGTTAGTAGCTAACAATAGGGGGTGAGTAATGGAAAGCCACGTGAGAACTAGGCCTGTTGTCTGGGTAGGGGGCATTGAGGAGTTCAGTCCCTAAAATTATTGACCATTATTTTGAGTCTGAATGGCTGCAGGGTCCGCCCGCGGAAAATGAGGTGTTGTTCTTCCAGCTTGCGTTGAAATGTCCTGGAACACTATAGCAAGCCTGACACAGAGATACTAGCCAGGGAACATGTTGGGGTATTAAACTGGCAGGCAACTGGAAACTCAGGGTCTTTTGCATAGGTACAGCTTGGATATTCAGTGAAGTGGTCACCCAGTCTACCTTTAGTTTCCCCAATGTAGAGCAGATCACAATGTGAGCAGCGAAGGTAGTAGACCGGATTGTGGGAAATGTTGGTAGGATGCTGCTTCACCTGGAAGGTATGTTTGGACTTTAGATAATGACGAGGGAGGAGGTAAATGGGAAAGTGTAACAGCTTCGGAAGGGGAAAGTGAAGTGTACCTGTGGTGGGGGCTGGGGGAGGTGGTGTGTGTGTGGGGGGGGGGGGCAGGTGTGGGCAGTGAATAACGAGTGGACCAGGGTGTCCTGGAGGAAATGGTCACTTCAGAAGGCGGAAAGGGGAGAGGAGGCAAATATGTGTCTGGTGTTGGCATCTCGCTGGAGGTGGGGGAATGCAGACTGATGATCTTCTGCATGAGAATGCTGTTGGGATGGTAGGTAAGGATAAGGGAAACTCTAACGCTATTGCACCAGGGTAGAAAGATGCTGAGGGTAGAAGTGCAGGAGGTCGGTCGGAATTGGTTGAGGTCCCTGTCAATAACAGTGCTGGGGAGTTCTCGGTTGAGGAAGAAGCTGGACATATCAGAGGCCACATTTTTGAAGTTGACATCATCAGAAGCAATGTGGTGGAGACGGAGGAACTGAGAGAATGGAATGGAGCCTTTGCAGGAAATAGGCTGTGAGGATGTATACTCCAGGTAGCTGTGGGAGTTGGTCGGTTATTACTGGATATCAGTGACCGGTCTATCCTCAGAAATAGAAGCAGAGATATCTAGTAAAGGAAGGGAGGAGTCAGAGGTAGAGAGGTGAATGTGAGGGAGCGGTGCAAATTGGAAACAACGAACTTTACCAATTCTGGACAAGAAAGAATAGCAGCAGCGCTGATAATATCTACATATTGGAGAAAGAGTTTTGGATGGGGGCTGGAATAGAACTGGAAATGGAATGACCTACGTACCCCATGAAGAAACAGGTATAACTTGGGCCCACCTATGTATCCATGCACCCCCTCTGTATGGGAGGAGCAGGCTGAAGCAATGGGTCTGCATGGGCAGTTCTGTTTGTGGATTTTCAGGAGGACATAAAAGCGAACTCTGCTATCAGAGGGCCATCAGCTTCGGGACTGTAAGGTGGGGGTGAGTGGTGGGGGGCGGAGGTGTGGGCCAGTGAGTGGGAATCTCCAGATTTAGTAAATAAAATAGCCTGATGTGCCATGGTAGAGTTATGGACCAGCAGGTGACATGTGGAGGTATCTGAGAGCTGGCACTCAGCCTCTGAAATGTAGAGGTGAGTCCACCAGACTGCAGCAGCACCTCCCTTATCGGCACAGGCTGAATAACACCGTCAGGGTTTATTGAAGCATACAGCGTACGGTCTGTTCAGAGGGTGATAGGTTGGATAGGGAGAGGGGGAATATAGAGAATTTCAGACAACTAAACTCACATGGAAAGTTCTCAATTAACATATTGAGTTCAAGTAAATGCCAGAGGAATGGATCCAGGTTGAGGGAGAGTGTTGGAGCTGGGCGAAGGGTCTATGGAATGGCGAGTGGACTCTTGTCCAAAGAAATGGACACCGAGGAGAAAATGGTGGAAGAGGAGTTCAACATTATGTCGTGCCTGAAATTCATTAAAGTGGGGCACAAAGGGATAAAACTGAGACCTTTGCTGAGTACAGAACATTCAGCATTAGAGCGTGGAAGGTTAGGAGGGATGGTGAATACACGACAGGAGGTGGGCTTGGGGGAGGGGTTGGACTCAGATTACAGGGCATGGGTGGGGTGGCAGGTTCAGAGGCTCATAGGCATCTCTAAGTTATTCCATCTTGTGGGCCTCATGTATCTGGCAAGCATGGTGAATGAGCTGGAGACTGAAGTAGAATTGGGGAATGGTGCAGCCTTGAGCCAATGTGTTGTGATGCTGTTGAACAGAGAAAATGTTGATCTCAGTGGCAATGACACCGCATGACCAGTCCTCAGAAAGTAAATGATTGAAGATAATCTGAATCGGTACCTTATTGTAATGCTCTGATTTCATTGGGGTGACACTCAACCAGCAAGGCCTTACTTTTCTGAGACTTTAGACCAAACTGTGAAAACTGATGTATTTTGATATTATTAATAAAACAAATCCATCCATGGTTTTGTAAGGCACTAGCAAGGGCAGAGTTTATTTGTCATTCCCAATAGCTCTGGGTAAAGTGTCATTGTTCATTGAGGAAATTACTAGCACAGAATCTCCTCTGATTTCCATTAACCACAGTTTGCTGAGAGGGAATGATGCTACATGAATCAAATGCTACTTTGATGGCAAGGGAAGTTAGTCTGATCTCACCTCAACTGACATTGGAAAATAAGTTAAAATACTAAAGAGAAAAAAGGATAGAACACGGATTATTGAACAATGTGGTCACTGTCCTCGCAAAGTTTAAGTACAAACAGATGCATGGGCTTCCGATTCTGAGGTGAGGTGTTTCCTATTTGGGATGAGGCTACTTGGTTAAGCGCTGTGACACAGAGACAGAAAAAAAAGTTCCACTCTGTATGGGGGAAAAGCCCACCCTATTCATGGTGCATTGGTCAATGACAGACATACACTATGAGACATTGGGCATTGATCATCTCAATCTCATCATTCACTGATGACCAATAGCAGCACAGAAGCCAGGAGCTCCCATCACCCCAGTTGGAAAGCAAAAATGGGTAAGAGATGGCCAATGGAAGTGGGAGTAACTAGGGAACTGGTGTAACTTACAATGGGAATGGCAGAAAAAAGATGTCAAAAGATATTATCAGTGGAAGAGAATGCGGCAACAGAAGGGGTAGTGCAAGGGAAGTAGGAGTGTAAAGAAAGAGTAGGAAGGGGAGGAAGAATGGCTAATGAAGTTTGAGTGACTGGGAAAAGTTTGTTTTTGGAAAAGTGAGGTTGGATGAAAACCACCAATGTTCAGGAAAATTGGGATCTGATTCCATTGAAAATTAAGATTTGATGTGCTTCTTTTTCTATCACTTGATTCTTTAACAGATTACACATTCACTCTGTAGTGCTGTATCTCCATCAAATGCAGGTGATGTGTTTTTTTTCTCTCCTGCTGTTGTGTCTCAACATTTTTGAATATTTTTAACAGTATGCATTTGCTTCCAATTCTAGGTAGACATGAGAATATGATTTGATCTCCTGCAGTTTGTCCATAACATAGAATTTAATTGAATATTTATCCTCATCACATTAGCTGATTCAAGCAATGAGTCTGTGTCCATCCTGCAGATGAAAAAATTCTTCAGTTCTGACTATTGTTACAAAGGACAGTGCCACACAACAGGCTAATGTTCCAGTGCAAGGTGCGAATCCATAGTTCATCCTAAATTAGTTACAAGCTTTATGAATAAGACATGCTGAGGGACAGAGTGTAAAAGGTGAATTTAACTTTGTGTAGAAAATGGTATTTGCAGCACCCTCATAATAGGCGTTAACTACATCACTATGTAAATTCCCCAAAATAAGAACAACAAAGAGACTGGAATTCTTAATTATTCCTTTGTGAATAACATGTGGAGAACAGGAAGGAAATCAAGGTTTGTTTGTGAAATTCATAAATGATGTTGGTGCAAATGTGGAAGATGGATGGCAGTGGAATGATAACTAATGCTGGGGATGACACAAAGATTAGCTGGGTGGTTTACAGTGAGGAGGATAGGATTAGGCTACAGGACGATATAAACGGATGATTTCTATATCCAGATTTATGGCTAATGTAGTTTAACACTGATAAATGTGAGATGATGCACATCTGAATTAACAAGACAAGTAAGAACTCAAACTTTGAAGGGCGATGGCTAAACTTACTCCTTTTTTCTTTGCAGCAGGGAAGGTTGAGGAGGGAACATGGTACAGGTGTACAAGAGAATAAAGGGTATGGAGAGGATGAACAGACAGCAGCTGTTTCCTTTACTCTAACGGTCAAAAACAAAAGGAAACATGCTTAAAGTGAAAGGCAGGGGATTGAGAGGGGATTTCTGGAGTCTGTTTTGAACTGAGAGGGTGGCACAGACATAGAATAAAAAGTTCCTAGATGTGGAAACAGGCCCCTCGGCCCAAAACATCCACATTGACACTCCAAAGAGTAACCCACCCAAAACATTCCTCCTATATTTACCCCTGACTAATGTACCTAACCTACAAGTTTCTGAACACTTTGGGCAATTTAGCATGGCCTATTCACTTATCCTGCACATCTTTGGATTGTGGGAGGAAATCGGAGTACCTACAGGAAACCCACGTGGATATGGGGGGTATTTGCAAAATCCATGCAGCCAGTCACCCGAGGCTGGAATCAAACCTGGGTCCCCAGCGCTCTAAGGCAGGCGTGCTAACCACTGAGCCGCATTTCTGTCACTAATAGCACGTGTCTGGAATGCATTTCCTAGGCGGGTGATTGACCAGGTTATCTCACAAACATTAAAAAAAAATCCTTTGGTTATGCACTTGGTGATGCAGGCTCGCATTTTCATTCAATTATTCTATGTGGTGGCAGCCACAAACACTCAGATATATTCTGAAGCAGTAGCTAATGGCAGTTCCTAGTTTGTTCCATTGACTGTACTCAGTCAGTGAGCCTCCAGTGAAGTGCTGGTGTTATCTCCCACCTTCTATTTAAATGTTTCAGTTTCCTTGAGTTGGTAATGTAATTTCCGGTCTCCATAATGTTATTTCCTGCCCTTTTTCTCAGAGGATGGTAGATGGAGTCAAAATTGATGTGTTTGTTGATGGAGTTCCGGTTGGAATGTCATGTTTCCAGGAATTCTTGTGCTTGTCTCTGTTTGGCCTGTCCTAGGATGGATATGCCGACCTAGTCAAAATGGCGTACTTCCTCATCAGTACGTAAGGTATTCGTATTGAGATCATGTCTGTTGTAGCTAGTTGATGTTCATATATCCTGGAGACTAGTTTTCCGCTTGTTTTTCCGTTTAGTGTTTGTTAAAGTTCTTGCAAGGCTTATTGTTCCTGCAGCAGAACAGACAAAGATGTGAATTTATTGAGGTGCTCAAAAGTATTAAAAAAAGTTGCAGAGTAGAAAAAGAATACTCTGTTAGTCGGCATTGTAGCACGAAGGAATTCTAATTGTAAGGTTGTCAGTAAAATAGCTAGAAGTGAAATAAGGAAAAACGTCTTTATTTAGAGAGTTTTTATGAATTGGAATTGACCGGCTGGGAAAGTTGTGGATGAAGATTCAAAAGAGAACTGGATATATATTTGCAAATTATGAATTTAACGGGCAACAGAGAGAGGGTTGGCAAATGGGAGATGCTTGGGAGATATTTTTTGAGCTGATGCATACATAATGGCCAATGACTTCCTCCTGTACTTTAAAGTTTTGAACTCTACCATGTGTCAGCTGTGAACAAAAGTCAGTATCCAATTATTTCACAGTGTAAATGCTCACAAATATCTGATTATTTGGTGCAGCATAAGCATTTAAAATGCAAGTATTGCAAGGTCAGCTTCATTATGAAGTCTAATTATTACTCAGAACATGAATATTTTACATGTTCTATTCCAGTTACTAAAACAAGTATATCATTGTTTTGTCACAAACCTCTTTGGAAAGCTTTGACTTTTCACTGAGACAATATTATGTTCGTTGGTTTTTTTTTCATTCTCCACATTTCATATTAAACATCATTCATTCTAAAAGTTGGAAGTTTTCAATTATTATTCACTAAAATTTGATAACACAAATAATTTATTTAGTTTAATGTTCACAGACCATGGTGAATTATTTCAACTTTTAAATTGCTGGCAAATAGCTGAAGATCGCACATTTCAGTGAGAAATTAAACTGATTGTTTATATATAAATGTATAAGAACGCCAATTCTATTTGTATGTTCAGTCGTTTGCTCACTCTGAACATGTAATCATTCAGAAGCCAACTACTTTAAAAATATTGGATTGGCAAAACATTGCTTTGAATCCTGACATTGAATATCTAATTCTGATCACCACAAGAGTTATGTTCTTTCTTCGATAAAATAAAATGTACATACTTTATTTCTGTGTTGGAAAATCTTGACAGGAGTTTATGTTTTAGTTCCATAAACATAGAATCAACAGAATTGATTGAAGAGATTCTACTTCAGTTGAATGATTATCGTTCACATCTTATTTTTGCCCAATTCATGAAATATAGCAAACATCATACTATTGTTCGGCTCAGTAAACTCACCACTTTGCAATGAGCTATTCTGAAAATTGCTTCAAATAGATTTGAAAACATTTACACTGTTATTGGACCTCACAGCTGCCTGAGATACACAGAGACTCAGTTGCCTTTTCCAAAATCTCTACATTGAGTTTCTAACCTGTTTCGGGGTAGTCAGTCAAACATTACTTCAAAACAAATAACTTGGAATCCATCTTGGTCAGGGGGAGAACCCGCCAACGACTATCACTGGTCTCAGTGTAGGTACAAATGTTGTTCAGGTTAAATACTAATGGCTGACCAGCAATCAAGTTTTAAAATTCATCTTAAGAACCTGGCCCAGAGAGCAGACGTGTTGACACGGAGAGCCAGAAGCACACCATACAAGTTACCTATGGTGATGAAATCTGACCTGCCTCCAAGATTCCATACACCTGCACCCCGCGTGAAGACGTAAACAAGTTGACAATCTTTGCAGTGCCTTGTGCCTCACAAAGAAACCTCTAAATCCATATCCAATAAATATCACCTTCACATTCTCCAGTATCAAAATAAATTTGTACACCTCTGTGAATGGTCAGAGATTGCTACATGTATCACACAGTAGAATTTATGTGAAGTAACTAGCAGCAAACGGCAATGCAAAAATCACATGAATAACTGAACTTGGCGGATTCTGTCTGGTTAAAGTAACCACACATATTATACTGGCTTTCAGTTGACTGTAACAATGCACACCATAACTGGAGGTTTTGGCCTTACACCGCTCCAAAGCTTCCTGATCTCACACACATCACTCCCTCACACATTCAACAATTGATGACTATCCACAAGCTGGGTGAACCTGGAAACACAGAACAGTGCAGCACTATACAGGCCCTTCGGTCTTTGACGTTCTGTCGACCTTTGATCCTACTCTAAGATCAAACTAACCTACATACCTTTCATTATACTATCATTCATGTGCCTATCCAATTGTATATCCCTAATATAGTTGACTTTACTACAACTGCTGGCTGTTCATTGTACACGCCCACCACTCTGTGATAGAACCTACCTCTGACATCACCCCTAAACCTTCCTTCAATTACCTTAAAATCATACCCCGTCGAGAGTCATTTCCATCCTGGGAGAAAGTAAATGGCTATCCACTCTAAATATGTCTCTCATAAACTTGAACACCTCTGTCAAGTTACTTTCCATTCTTCTTCGTTCCAATGACGAAACACACCCTAGCTCCCTCAAAGTTTCTTTGTAAGACATGCCCTCCAGTCCAGGCAGCATCTTGATAAATCTCCTAAGCACCCTCACCAAAGCTTCCACATCTTTCCTATAACGAAGCAACCAGAGCTGATCACAATATTCTAAGTTGGTCTCACCAGGACTCCATAGAGTAGCGGCATAACCTCGCAGCTGTTAAACTCAAGCCCTCGGCTAATGAACACACCAAACACATCCTTAACAACCTTATTAACCTGGGTAGCGACTTTGTGGGAGCTATGTCATGAACCATATGATCCCCCTGTTCCTCCACAATGGAATAATCCTGCCTTTAACCCTGTATTCTGCATTCAAATTCGATCTTCCAAAATGAATCGCATCCCACTTTCCATATTGAACACCATCTGCCACTTCGCAGCTGGGTACTGCATCCTGTCAATGTTCCTGTTGCAAACTACAACAGCCCTTCACTCCATCCACAGTTCCACCAACCTGTGTTTTATCATCAAACTTACGAACCTACCCTTCCACTTCGTCATCCAAGTCATTTATCAAAATCACAAACAGCAGAGGTCCCAGAACCGATCCTTATGGAACACCACTGCTCACCTAGTTCCACACTGAATACTTCTCATTTACCACCACCCTCTGTATTCTATAGGCTAGCCAATTCTGTATCCAGAGAGATAGGTCTCCCTGTATGCCATGCCTCATTACATTCTGAATGAAACTACCACGAGGAACCTTATCAAACACCTTGTTAAAATCCATGCACTCCGCATTCACTGCTCTACCTTCTTCAGTGTGTTTAATCCCATCCTCAAAGAATCCAATAAGAGTTGTGAGGTATGACCTGCCCCTCATAAATCCATGCTGACTATTTCTACTCAAACCTTGTTTTTCCAGAATCATCTCCAATATTTTGCCCAATACTGATATAAGACTGACAGGTCTGTCATTCTCAGGAAAATCCCTGTTTCTTTGCCTGAACAAGGGATTACATTTGCCACCCTCCAATCAACCGACGCTACTCCAATGCAGAGTGAAGGCGCAACGACCATCGCCAAAGGCACAGAAATATCTTCCCTCTCTTCCTGTAGTAACCTAGAGTGTTTCCCGTCTGGCCGAGGGATTTATCTATCCGTATGTTTGTACTTCAAACAGTCTGTATTTCACCACAACTTTTTACTCCCTGTCCAACCAACTGATTGACTGCTTTCCATTTCAGGGCTCTGTACAGTGCTGCCTTCCTGAGCAAGCATGGTTCCCAATATCCTATGAATTATGGAATGAAAAACATGGGAAGCTTTGACTCTGCTGCTCTTCAGATGCAGCCTGACTGCTGTGCTTTTCCAGCGCCACAATTTTCGACTCTGATCACCAGTCCTCACTTTCTCCATTACTGAGGGCTGTCCCCTCTGCACACTGAGCAGGGAACTAATCAGCAGAAACTCGTGGTATCTGGAGCTGACTGTTCAGTTCTGGAAAGTTGCATTTGATGAACACATTTACTAAAAAGGAATTTCAAATTCAACAAATATTCATTCAGTCCCAAAGTTACAGTTTTGGTTCATGAATTGGACAGGTTGATAACGCACAGTGAATGACTGAAGAACTCCGAGGTGCAGAGTATTCCAGGTGATATATTCCAGGTTGGATGTGCTTTACCTTGATGCTGTTATTATTTTCAGACAGACAGATATGATAAGGAAACGAGGTGACATGTGGAAGTGTGACATTTTTGCCATTACAGAGATGTGTTTAAGGGAGGTCGGGGCTAACAACTCAATATTCTGTGGTACCAGAACAAGAGTCAGGACAGAAGTGAGGGTAAAAGAGGAGGTGATGTTGCCTTATTAATTATGGATTCAGTTACTGGCGTAAGAAGGGACAATATATTGAAAGGATCTTCTAAAGAGGCTTGGTGGTTAGAGCTCAGGAGCAAAACCATGTCAGAAACACTGCTAGGGATATATTATAGACCCCCAGATAAAGGAAAGTACGGGTGCAAGTATATAACCAAGTTATTGAGGTGTGTAAAACAATAATAGGATAGTTACATTCAAGCATTTCAATTCCAAACATTCATTTGGTCAGTGATAAATTTTTAAGAGGGGCAGGTGTTTTGAAATGTATTCCAGAGAGCTTCTTATATCAATACCGTTCAGATACAACAATGGGCCGTGCAGTGCTGGGCCTCACTGTGGGGAACAAAGCCAGTCAGCTGTTCCAGGCAGAAGTGGGAGAGCATTATAGGACCAGTGACCGTGATGTCACACATTTTGATTTTGCGAATGAAAAGACCCTAAAATGTTAGAAAAATAAGACCTTTTTGCATTGGGGAGACAGATTTTACGGAAAAGAATGACACGATCTGGCCAAAGTGCAGTTGCTTCTGGATGAAACTGTAGCAGAACAGGTGGTGCGGTGGTTGGGGGAATCATTTGTTTAAAATTGAATTGATGACAGTGTCGGCCCAGCATGTTACACAGAAGATAAAATTTAGGAAAACAAACCCAGTGAACCTCAGATGTCGACACAAATTCCGAACAGGATGAAAAGGGAAAGAGAAGCTTAAATCTGGTACCAAGTGAGCAAGTTAATGAAGGTCCTAAAAGAATATAGCAAGTGGAAGGCTAAATTAAAATATCAGCAGAAGAGCAGAAGGAGGGTTGATAAAACTTTAGCGGGTAAGATTAGCAAGAATCCACAGTCATTTTTTTTTTGGTTTATTAAGGGGGAAGAGGATAACGTGGGAAGGAATGGGAGTATTAGAGACTAATAGTCTTAATACTCTGTTAACAGAGTTAGAGAATTTGTTAAACACACTCTACAAATCGGTCTTCAGTTTGGTGAAGCAGTTCCTGGATTCAGGGAGAGTGACAGTTTGACCCTTGACAAATTGACACAGGAGCTGAGGAAAAAATGGAATTTTATGCAAGATGGAGTGGGCATATCACCAGATTAAAGACCACCAAGTCTCACATCAGTGAGAGGGAAACAATTGCAGAAATTTCAGAGGACTTTTGAGGCTGGATCATTAAATATCGTCAAGGCTGAGACAGACAGATTTTTATACAAGCGTTATGGAGAAATCACAGGAAAGGGGAATGGGGGATTAACAAAATAAATATAACGTAATCGAAGGAAAAGCAGACAGACATATTGTTGCCCCTACGTCTAATGGTGTTCTTTTCCTATAACCCTGTTTTCACAAGAACATCAAACTCTCTCAATATGGAGTGAGACACAGTTTGGAATGCAATCGAAGGATTCAAGGAATTCATAAACGCAATACAAATAGACAGAAAGTACGAGAGGACTGCAATAACGTGGATTGCCTGTTAGGGTGAGGATTTGCATCGACACAATCACCACTACCAGAACAAAGACCTCAGCAAGGTCACCCTCCAAGGCCAAGAGCAGACCTCCCATGGGGAGCAGTTTATCGGGGCCAGGTGTCAAGGAGTGCTGAAGGCCTAAACACTACATCACTGTGGTGTCTCCTTCCTTCCCTGACCAAGATTAAATGTGGAGGGGGAGGGAGACATGCCGTTGTAGCAGAGTAAGCAGGAAGGCTCTGACATGAGAGGCTTTGGACAGCTTATCTCAGCAAAATGTACAGGACAACTCAAATAAAGTCCTTTTAACTTTATTGTTACAGCAGTTGAGATGGCATTTAGGGCAGTTGCACGCTCCATCTTGTGAAATGTGGTAGCTCAGGGAGAATTCAACCGTCCCTGATGGCTACACGTGTGGGCACTGCAACCAGCTTCAGCTCCTGGGAGACTGTGTTAGGGAGCGACGCTGGGCGGCAAGGTGGATCATGGGTTAGCACAGCTACCTCAGAGCACCAGTGACCAGGGTTCAAATCCTGCCTCGGGCAACTGTCTGTGTGGAGTTTGTACATTCTCCCCGTGTCTGCATTGGTTTCCTCTGTGTGCTGCAGTTTCCTCCCACAGTCCAAAGATGTGCAGGTTAGGAGAATTGGTCATGCAAAATTACCCGTAGTGTTGCGTGTAGGGGAGTGGTTCTGGGTGGGCTGCTCTTTGATGGGTCAGTGCAAACTTGTTGGACCGAAGGGCCAGTTTACACACTGTAGGTAATCTAATCTAGGATGCACTGAGTGTCATCCGAGATAATGACAAATTCATAGACACGCCCCTAGTTATGTCTCTTTAATGACTGTAATATTCCAGTCCAACGTTCATCGTCCTGAGTTCATGAGCCTTACCTGTCAGTCCTGTTGGATTTAAATAAATACAATTTCATTCAACAGGCGTTCCTTGCTTCCTGTCATGTTCCAGGCAGAGAGTAGATCGGCGACCACCATGAATGGCAAAGGGAGTAGACAGGGATTGCAGGAATCCCCTGTGGCTATTACCCTCGAAATCAAGTAGACCACTTTGGATTGTTGGGGGCGATGTCCGTTCAGGGGAAAGCAGCAGTTGCCAGGTTGGTGGTAGGACCACTGGCTCTTGGGCACAGCGGGAAAGGGTAAAGGTAAACAGGGCGTGAAAGTTAAGAGAGTCGATTGTTAATGGGACAGATCAGAGATTCTGTAGTTGCAAACGGGAATCCAAGATGGTGCTTTAACTCCCAGGTGCTAGGGTCCAGGATGTCTCCAAGTGGTTGCAGAACATTCTCAAGGAGGAGGGTGAGCAGAAGAAATCATTATGCACGTTGGCACAAATGATATCTGTAGAAATAGGGATGAGGTCCTGCAGCGGAATTACAGAGAGCTAGGAAAATCATTCTTTAAAAATACCTTGACAGTGATAATCTCCTGAGAGGGAGATTAACTTGCACTGAAGGGGATTCCAATATCTTGGCGGCCAGTTTTGCTCGGGTTACAAGGGAGGGTAAAAACTAGATTGGCAAGTGGTCATATCCTCAAGAGCAGGGAGGCAAGTGGAAGGAGATACAGTAATCAGAAATAGTAAGGTTAGGCTGGAAAACGACAGAGAGAAAGGAATGCATTTTGGATAAAATTGCATCTGTTTCAATGCACGAGGGCTGACAGGGAAGGCCGATGAACTCAGGGTGTGGATAACTAGATGGGACTGGGATATTATAGCCATTACAGAAATATGGCTAAGTGATGGAAAGAACTGACAGCTTAATGTGCTCGGGAACAGGTGCTTTAGGTGAGACAGAGATGGTAGAAGGAGGGGAGGGAGAGTTGCATTTCTGATTAAGGGGAGTACCACATCAGTAATCAGAGATAAAATAACTGATGGATCACCCAATTAGGCTTTGTGGGTGGAGTTAAGAAATAGGAATGGAATGGTGAGGTGTTGGGGTTGTAATATAGGCCCCCAAAGAGTCAACAGGAATGAGAGTAAGAAATATGCAGGGAGAGAGGGGAGACCTGCAGGAGCAATAGTGCTATCATACTAGGGGACTTTAATTTTTCTAATACAGACTGGAACGGCCAGAGCATTAAGGGATTTGATGAGATAGAATCAGTTAAATGCATCAGGAAAGTTTCCTCAAGCGGTATATAGAGTGTCCTACTCGGGAAGGAGCAAAACTCGAACTTTTGTAAGGAAATGGGGCTGGACAGGTGACTGAATTAATAGTGGGGGAGCACTTTGGGACCAGTAACCATAGTTCTATTAGTTTTCATATAGTTATGGAGAGGGACATAACTGGTCCACAGGTTCATGTTCAAACTTCGGGCGTGGCTCAGATACAGGCAGCTGGGATCAAGGGAATCCCTGGAGATATATAAGAGATACAGGAGTTTACTGAAGAAAGAAATCAGTTGAGTGAAAAGGGGGCAAGAAAGAGCCTTGGCTGAGAAAATTAAGATGAATCTAAAAAGGTACTTAAATATATTAAAAGAAAAAGCAATAACTGGAGAGAAAATAGGACCCATCGAAGACCAATGCGGACAAGTATTTGTGGAACTATAAGAGATGGGTGAAATCCTCAACGAATATTTCTACTCTATGTTTACCGTGGAGAAAGACATGAGAACTTGAGGAAGTTAGTCTTGAGGAAGTGATATCTTAGGGACAATCCATGTCATAGTAGAGGAGATGTGGACGTACTAGAATGTTTGAAAGTGGATAAGTCTCATGGTCCTTACCCGATATATCCAAGAACACCTCAAGTGGCTCCAGAAGAATTTTCGGCGACCCTGGACTATAATGTTGATCATCACTGACCACAGTGGATGTCCCGGAAGACTGGAGGGTAGCAAATGCCATGCCCTTATTCAAGGAAAACTGCACAAAAAAGCCTTGGAACTACAGATGAGTAGGTTTAACACCCGTGGTAGGTAAGTTACTTGAGAAGGTTCTGAGGGATAAGATGTACATGCATTTAGAAAGACAGGCTTTGATTAGGAATAGTAAGTGTGGCTTTGTGCGAGGAAGTTTGTGCTTGACAATTTTCTTAATGTAATTGGATGAAGTGACAAGGAAGATGGACTTGGGTGAGGCAGGAGACGTCGAAACATGTGGTGTTGGAAAAGCACAGCAGGTCAGGCAGCATTCGAGGGGCAAGAGATGTATGTTTCGGACATAAGCCTTTTATCAGGCACGTCCAATACGTCAATTCTCCTGTTCCTCTCATGCTGCCTGACCTGCCGTGTTTTTCCAGTGCCACACTTTTCAACACTAATCTCCACCATCTGCAGTGCTCACTTTCTCCAAGATTTAGTCAACATGGATTTCAATTACAACAGAACAGAATGAGGCCTTTCAGCCCCTGGAGCCTGATATACAATTACAGGAGGAAGCCAATAAACCCCTCGGGCCTATAAAACTGGAACCAGATCATGCAGCACCAGTATCAGTTACACAGCAACAGGATCAGTCTATTCAGTTACTTGAAGTCAGTAACACAGGAAATGGAAGAGGCCACAAAGTGACTGGACTATGGGGTATACTGGAATAAAACCAGGCTATATAGCCCCTCAGACCTGCACTTCCATTCAGTAAGTCAGGGCCGATCTTCACTCGGCCGCAATTTTTCTTTTATGCCCAATTCTTTGTAGACCTCGACTCTCTGACGGGTCAAAATCCACTGACACCCACTCGCACACCCCAAACATTTCAGTGATTTGGCCTCCCCAACTATCTGATCCCAGCCATCACTACCCTCTGAGAGAAGGAAACACTCCCCACACATATACCTTGGCCTATTGACATGGATAGAAGATATGAACACAGCGTAAAGTGACTGGCCCTGATATCGTGGCAGTATTTGATTGAGCGAGATGTCAAGGAGGCTGAACAAAATTTAACTTGATGGGAATCAGTTGTAAACCCCCCGCTGGTTGGATCATTCAGAACACAGTGGGGCTGGTGGACACCAATCCTCCCAGTCCATGGATATCCCTGTGGGCAATCCTCAGGGGAGCGTCTTCGTCATAAACATCTTCAGCTGCTTCATCAATGTCTTTCCCTCTGTCATACAATCAGGGATTTGAATGTTCTGTGAAGATTATACAATGTTCAGAACAATGAGTCACCTCCTAAGGTACTCAGGTATCAAATCTGGAAAACATTTAAAGTCAAGGTAACATTGATCAAAAGCACTGGTGCACACTAAACATTCCCATGGTTAAAAGAAAGAGGAACTCCTTCAGCAACTCTAGCTGGTTTCACAGTAATATAAGAAAGCCATTCCACCCATCTGATCTGTTGGATAACAAGAGGCGCAATGCGTTCACTCACTCCTGCCTGTTACACAAGAAGACAATTTAAAATAAAAGCAGGAGTTGGAATCCAGAATACACAGGCAGGAAGCTGGAAGGATAGAATAAGCAAGGCAGCATCAAGACGTTGAGAAGTGAACACCTTGGATATAACCATTCGTCAGGACTGTGGATGGGAGTAAAGGGGTCTATAGATAAAATGGCGGGTGAGGGAGGAGGAGGCAGTGTGGCGAGGTGGGGTATAAGTGAACACAGATCAAGGGTATCAGCGGGTTGCTGATGGGATGGTTGAGTCCAGTTGGTAGGTAGCTGGACAAAAGCTTGCTCAGAGGAATGGAAGGGAGGCGAGGGTCTGGGAAGGGAGTCGGGGGAGTGGAAGGGAGGTTATTTGCAATTGGAGAATTCAATGTTGAGTCCCCGGAGTGTAGGCAACACAGGAGACAGATGAGATCTTCTTCCAAATCATGGTTTGGTTCGTTGTGGCAATGGAGGACGCCAAGGATGGCCATGTTGGAAAGGGATTGGGAAAGAGAATTGATATTGGAGTAATTTAGCTAGGATGACTACTACATTTTGAAACAGACAAAAACTTTATTCATAAAATTACACAATGAAACACAAAGAACAGAATAAAGAATCACGACAGAATTCAACCTATTCAACTAGACTTAATTATGCTGTTCCGAGCATACACAACTGTCTCAATAATCAAACTCCCAATAAAAACCAGTACAAACGGAACATATACTTCCAGGTTGAAATTGAAGGTCAGAAAAGAGAGAGTTTCCACACAGCTCCCAGATGAACTTCCCAGTTCAAAACTCAACTGAAAACTGCTCAGCTGAATTCAGCTCAGCTAGTTCAGCTAAAATAGCTCACCACTCTCTGTTCATTATACTGGTCACTTATAAAGCATGACCACTTTGGCCTGAAGTCTCATCTGTTTCCATATAAACAAAAGGCCTCTGAAAATCCTTTTCATCTCTGTAACAAACTGATCAGAGCCTGGCCCCGTTTTCTTGTCCCTCTGAAAAACATCAAGGACAGAGTCTCCTTGAGCCAAGGAACAGCTTTTGGACAAGTAAGGGACTAGCTTTGTGACATCTCCCCCTCCCTTAAAAAAATAACCAGAATACAAAAAGATGGTTGCATTTTTATCCCTTCAAATGCAGACATATACACTATATTAACTATACATTCAAACATGCGCAAACCCATGCAAATTCAGGCCGCTGCAAACCCACCACCGAATACCTCCGTATCTCATTGGAGTCTGACTAACTCATCAGCTTACATGTTTTTGCGACTTGCCACATGCTTAATTGTCAGATTGAACGGCTGCAACAACAAGCTCCATCTAAACAGTCTGGCATTTTTGTCCTTGAATCTTTCCACAAACGTCAATGTGTTGTGATCAGTGTCTATGATTGTCTCGGATGCATTGTTGGTAATATAAACACTGTGATGTTTTAATATCTCTTTCTACACCGTTGAACATTTCTGTTGATACACGTTCGACTTCCTAGAAAAAAAACATCCGATGGATCTTTCTATTCCCTCATCATCCTCCTACTGGAACACCAGACTGACACCCACATCACTGGCATCGTTAGCCACCTTGAAATGCTTCGTGTAATCCTGTGTAGCTAATACTGTGGGCAGGGGTTAACACAGTCTTTAGGCTGTCAAAATCTCTGTCCACTGAGAGTTTTTGCCCCGGACAATTCAGTGAGGGGAGCAGCCACACTGCTTAACGTTTGGCACAAACTGTCGGTAGAATCCAGTCAATCCCAGGAACCATAGTACTAGGCTTTCTTTTTGTCTACGGTCTGGAACATTCCACAACTACATTTACTTTCGTATCTCATGGGGCCATTTGTCCAAGTCCAATAACGTGACCCAGGAACGTGATTTTGGCTTTCTCAAATTCACTTTTAGCTAGGCTTACCACCAAGCCTGCCTACTGAAGTTGATCGTACAAGTCTGATAAATGCTGTAAATGTTCCTCCCATGAGTGACTAAAAATCATCAGGTCATCAATGTACATCACACTGTTGGATAATCTGGCAATGACCTTATTATCAGTCTCTGAGATGTGGCTGGATTGTTTCTCATACCAAATACCACAACTTTGAACTGATATAGTCCAGTTGGCGTGACGAAAGCCGAAATTGCCTTTGCTTTCTGTTATAGAGGCCCTTGCCAGTAGCCTCTGAGCAAGTCCAAATTAGAAACATAAGTGGCTTCTCCCACTTTTTTGACACAGTTCTCCAAACGTGAAATTGGATATGCATCAGTCTTTGTAACGGTGTTGACTTTGTGAGAGTCCAGACATGACCGTTGGGTGCCATCTGGCTTTGGCACCATGACTATATGTGAAGTCCAGTCACTGTAACTCACTTCGTTTATGCCATCTTGGAGGATGTGCTCTACTCCTTCTGAACCTGTGCCAATTTTGGAGGGTCTTACCTATAAGGATGTTGCTTAGTCAGAACAGCATCTCCTGTGTCTAAATCACGCACAATTATATTCGTACTTCTCAGTTTATTTCTGCATATCTCTCCACAGAGATAGTAATAACTGTTTCAGGTCGGTTTGCTTTTTTTGTGGAAGGTAGCTCAATAATTTATCCCAATGTTTGACAACTTCCTCATTGTTCAATTTGATTTGTGAAATTTCCAATTCAGAATCCTCTGAACTCGGTTCTTCCTTCTGTGCTGTAATCATTAACACCTTCTCCTCTTGCTTTCCTTCCCTATCAAAATACCTTTTGAACATATTCACATGACACACTCTGTGAGATCTCTTCCTGTCTGGAGTCCGTATCAAGTAGTTTACCTCATTGAATATCTTCCCAATTTGATAAGGTACACTAAAACCTGTTTTTTAAAGGCTCAACTGTTACTGGAAGTAACACCAATACCTTATTCCCAATTGCAAAATTCCGAATTTGTGAATTCTGATCCACTTCCTGTTTCATTGTATGTTGCAATACTTTTAAGTGCTGTCTACCCAAATCTTCAGCTCTATTCAATCGTTTCCTAAAATCTGACACATCATCCAAATGGGTGGTTTCTGAATTCTGACTCATTAATTTCTCCTTAACCAATGTTAATGATCACTTTACTTCATGCCCACAAATTAATTCATATCGTCTGAATTTGGTCGATCTGTATTGCTTAATTCCCAAGTTATTCATCACTGCCTTGAATAGTTTGTTTGGGATATTTGATCCTTGATCTGCCTGGATCTCGATTGGTAGTCCTTATCTAGTAAAAACAAAGTAAGTATTTTTTCTACAATTCTTTTAACTGTGATGCTGCATAATGGGATTGCCACTGGACATCTAGTCGACACACCCATTATTGTTAATATATTGTTATTCCCACTTTTTGTTTGAGGTAGGGGACCTACGCAATCTATCAAGACACTTGTGAAAGGTTCCTCAAACGCTGTAATAGCTATTAAAGTTGCAGGTTTTATTACTGCCTGTGTGACATGCTTGAGACGTCTGGCAAAATTCAACAACATCTTTGTGTAGTCCAGGCCAGTGAAGATATATTTGTATTTCAATCTGCATTGTCCTCACCACGAAATGATCTCCAAATAGTAGCTCATGTGCCACTCGCAGCGCCTCCTTTCTATACCCAACAGGCAAAACAATTCGATGAATTTCTGCCCACGTCTGATCTGCTTCAATGTACTCTGATCTCCATATCCGCATTAAGACATCATTTGTTAAGTAATACCACACAGGAATGCATTCATTCTCTTTCTTGTTAAATGTCTTTTGATTTTACTGTTTTAAATCACCATCTTTCTGCTTCAAATCATTCATCTTAGCAGAGCTAAAAATACTTGCATGTTTTCTTATTTGCTCATTCTCTGTTCCACTTACCTAGTCAAAAAAATGGTTTCGGATAACTCTATGTCAGCTTCCTTACCTGTGCCTTTTGATCTCTCCTGCTTCAAACTGTACATCTGTGATCTTGTGATCACACAATCAGGGAAACTTCCTGTATAACCATTCTCCAGTTCTCCACAGGCCTTGCAATTAGAGTAGGCAGTATGCCTACTGGTGAATCAGCTATATCATGTGCAAGGACAAATTTGATACGTGGAGCTGAGAGTTTGGGGTCCAGTACTCCTACCACACATTCTCCACTTTTCTCCAGGCTCTCTAGCTCACTTTACATAATAAGCACTTTTTGTCTCACCATGAATTCCTGCTACCCGCCCATTTTCTGGCAATAGTCCCGCAGGAGTACATATCTCCTCATCCCTCAGCATTACAGACTGAGAAGATCATGTGTCCGTTAATATTGGAACCTCCATATCTGTTACTCCTGGCCTATGTGAATAAACTTTACCCTTGCATGTAGATGTTATTAGCAGATCTGGCACGTCCTCCTTGATCAACCTGTGACCATCTTGAACACTCTGAGGCAGTTGTCTAACTTCCCTTGAGCATTTTTGCTACTTTCCAACAAATCTTATGGTCTTCTCTGGTTTTCCTACATCAGTTTTCTCATCGCAAAACAACTCTGTGGTTTTGTGTGGCTCACTTTATTATAATGAAAACGTTTGTGCCTTTTATCTTGTTTGTTCCCCTCAAGGTTTTTTTTTGACACTGTGGTAAATTCGCCTTATGATCTTCACTGAGATTTACTTTTCCCTTTCCACGTGAGGACCACTCTTTGCTCCAGTGTCTATTTCTGATGGACTGAAATTGATTCTGGAAGCCAAACATGAGTTCGCACAACTTCAGGCAGTGAATTTATGAATTACTCCAAAATAATTACCTCTCTAAGGGCATCATAGGTTGCTTGATTTTTAAAACTATTATCCTTCTATCTAAATTACTCTGTTTGATCCTTTCAAACTCAATGTAGGTTTGACCAGGATATCTGTTAGATTCCTGGAACGTTGTCTATAGGCTTCTGGTACAAGCTCATATGCAGTTAAAATGGCTTTTTTCAGCTCCACGTATTCCGCAGATACCTCCTCTGATAGGGATGCGAATACCTCACTAGCCCTACCTACAAATTTCGTTTGGATCAACAAAACTCTGGCCACTGCATTTGTTTAGCCACCTTTTCAAATGAGTTGAAAAAGTCGTCCAAATCCTTCTCATCAAATGTAGACAATGCTTGTAATCAACTAGGCTTCTGACTACCTGGGGCTTGCTCATCCTCACTCTCTTCCTCACTCACCCTATCCCCAACTTTTATCTCCCGCCTTCTACGCTGACTTTCCTTTTTAAGTGTCAGTTTTTGCTGTTCAAAAGCTGTCTCTTTCTTTCTCCTCTTCTGCTCTCTCTTTTTCTCTCTCTTCTGCTACTCTCTGTTTTTCCTCTGTTCTGCTTTTAATCGTAATGGAAACTGTTTCATTTCTGCTGCGCATTCCTTACATCTCGCCTATAAGTCAAGCTGCTTCCTTTGCAATTGAATTCTTACCAACTGTATAGATTCTGATGGTTTCTCCAGCAAGTTTAATTGATGATTTACTGCTCCAACTAACTCTCCTTTCCTCGCAGAAGCAGGCCGTTTTGACTCCAGCTTCTCTGCTAATTCATGCAACTTGGTCTTATTCATTTTCTTCAAAACTTCCAGTCACTACATCCACGTGCAGAAAACTTTTGGCGACTGAAAGAGCCATTGCTATCCCAAGCTTTGTCTACACAACAAAAGTAAAACTCGAAATAAAGATACACTTGCTGTTTAAAATCCCGCAAAGAGCCCAAAATCTGTTATGGACTAGGCTAGACCACTTAAAATATTCTTAAGCAGGGAGGCCAGGGCATAACTTTGCAATTTGTTTCAGAAAGTGGACAATGAAAATTTCCAGGAATAAGATAGGAAGTTTGTCAACTAAATTTTAAAACAGAAAAAAACTTTATTCACAGAATGACACAATGAAACACGAAGAACAGAATAAGGACCCCCTACCGAACTCAACCTATCCAGCTAGACTTAATTATGCTGTTCCAAATATACACAACAGTCCCAATATGCAAACTCCCTGTAAAACCCAGTAGAAATGGAACACATGTTTTCAGGTTGAAGTTGAAGGACAGAAAAAAGAGAGAGTTTCCAAACAGTTCCTTGTTGAACTTCCCAGTTCAAGGCTCAACTGAAAACTGCTCAGTTCAGCTCAGCTCAGCTCAGCTCATTCAGCTAAAAAAGGGTGACCACTCCCCTTTCATTATACACGTCCCTTCTAAAGCATGACCACTTTTGCTGGAAGTTTCATCTTCTTCCATATATCATCTCTGTACGAAGGCAGACTAATCAGACCCAGGCCCCATTTTAATGCCCCTCTGAAAACAATCAAGGACAGAGTCTCCTTGACCAAAGGAAAAGCTTTGTGAAAAAAACGACAACTTCGTGACAGAAAAGATGGTCTCGTTTTCTGTAAGCAGGTCCGAATCTGATGGGAATGGCTAACCTGATTAGAGTGTGACTGCTGACAGATTTGTGAACAACAAGACGTTCAGTGCTGGGTCACAAACTAACTGTACATTGAGGAGGTAAAAGTTCATTCAGAACATGGAGGTCTCTCTCAATCAACATGTGGGTCCACAGAGCTACGTAAACTATCATAGAATCATAGAGTCCAACACCACGGAGACAACACCTTTAGCCCAAAATGGTTCATGCTGACAAAAATGTCCATCCATGCTCACCCAGCTTTCCTGCACTTGGCCAATATGCTTCTCAAAGTTTCCTATCTATATATTTGTACAAACGTGAATACGTGTATCGCAGAAAACAAGTTATATTTCACGGTATTAACTTTTTTTGGAAATATTGAGTGCTAGGTTATAACACTCAAGTTTCAATGCAATCAGTTTTTTTTGTAGCGATACATATTAAGCAGCCATCTCCTTCATAGTCTCCTCATGATACCACCACTATAGGGATAGTCTGGTAAAATTCCATTACACTGTAGCAAGTAGATCATTCATTATAAAGGAGAGAAAACCTGTTCACAGTGCCCCAAGTACTGTCCCAACAACAGTTTACAACTGCAAAATGGTGTTTTTACTCTTAGACTTAATCATTGTGCAATGAAGGACACCACTCATTTACTGTGCTGTTTAATTACTCCTCCATATGAATTCTGTCAGTGACTCATGACCAAGGACCATTTTGCCTTCTCATAAATACAAAATAAGAAGGATGATATGTTTTATCTAATCATTTCATTGCCTATGAAGCAAAGCCAGAGCAACAGCAACATCACTAGCCATTGGAGATGGTTGGAAATGCTGAGGAGGCAATGGCGTAGGCTGTATTTTCTCCAGAATATTAACGGGGGGACGCAAGCAATGACACAGACACCGGATTTGAATTCCACCTCAGCAAATGTTGGAATTTGAATTCAATAAAATGTGAGGAATTAAGAATCAAATAAAACAATGAAGCCATTGTTGATTCTATGGCCTGGCACCTTTATACCCTTCAGGGAAATCTACCATCTTCACCTGGTCGGGCTGACTTGTGACTCCAGACCTACAGCAATGCGATTAACTCTCAGTTGAAGTTTGCATTGGCCAAGCCAGGCACTCAGTTATATTACTAACTACAAAGTCTGGAAGAATTTAAACTGGATGGACCTCAGCACTGACTACTTACAGCCCACGGACTGCAGTGGGCCAGAAAGGCAGCTCACCAACACCTTCTCAAGGACAATGAGGAAAGGGAATTTAGTACTGACCCAGCATCCCATTATTGAATAAAAATAGATCATCACACTTTACCAGAGAGACAAAGGGACATAACTTACTTTACACAAGGACTTTGATGTCTACCCTAAATGGATATGATATTCAGTGAAATGGGAACAGGATAAAATAGATAATGTTAATTTCGTTTATATTTCCATTCCAGCTGATCATCAAAAATCCTTTGTTTGCTTCATTCTGTCTACGTGTCTCTTTATACATCTATTCAACTCACACCTTCTCCCCTTCACAATAGATGTCCCTGTCATCAACAACAAATACACTATTTCCCAGCGACATTCAGGTCTGATGTATGGTAGATGGACTCGAAGTGCCAATTCTGTTTTTCTATCGACCTGAATCTGCCAATGCTGCTCAGTGTCTCTGGCAATTTCTTGTTGTTTTGTTTCTGATGTCGAGCATCATGCTTTGTTTTATTTAATGTGGTTATTACATGGGATGCCTGAATCACTGGCAAGGGCAGCAATTGTTGACCATTACCAAATGCCCTTTATTGTGATGACATTCTTTCAGGCAGTACAGAGCCAAGCATATTTCTGTGGTACTAAGTCAGACCAGATAGTAATGCTAGATTTCTTTACCAAAGGATACCAGTGAAATAGATAAAATTATAGATAAAATGTAGGTGATGTTATGGTTGTTATTAGTGAAACTCTCTTTTATTTTCAGTTCCCGCATTTGAATATATGTTCTGACATCATCTGTGGTAGCGTGTGAAACAGTGTCTTCATGTGTCATAACCTTTGCCTCTGAATTACATTTCTTGCAACATTACTACTCTGACACAGTGTCCCTGTCATGAAATTACGTTAGAGACAAGAACAAGGTTGTAAATGAAATATTTGCAACTGAAAGAGTGCTTGCTGGAGAGTTGGAACCATGAAGTCAGAATATTACCAAGGCATAGATAATGGTTTATGAAACATCAGCATTAACGCTAAAGTGGAGACTGGGAGTATAATCAAACTGGTTGTGGATAGGTGTAGTGCTGGACAGAATACTGAGACATAAATGAATTTAGAACAAAATGGTACATCGGTATTGTGAACAGTCTTGTTCAGCAATGTTTGTGATGCCGGAGGTGTGGGTGGTTCTGAAATTTATGGGAAATGAATAGAATTTACATTTGAAACTGAAGACAATAGTTTTCGTCTTTGCCAGATATAGATAACAAAATAGAATAACAAATGGCTTATGGGGTTAATAAATGGATAGAGATGCGGGCACTTACCAGGAACACCAACAAGAGCGAGGAAGGGATAGTAAAATACCTTGATAATAAACAGTACACAGCTTATTCGATCTGGTAATGACAGCCAAGACCAGGAAAGATACGAAAGAACATCGGATAAACCCCTGTCCATTGTTACAGCATTCCAGTCTACTCTTCTCAGATTCGGATCCATTAAGGAAACATTTCAGACTATTCTCAGATGTTTATCTCTCCTCTTCCCTTCTCTGCAGTTGCTGATCCCTGTTAATGTGGAGGTGATGCATCTGCTGCTGCAATGGGACAAAACATTGCAAGAAGCCCCTTACTAATAGAAGAGGGAAACCGTCCAATGACACAATTAGGATCCATGGAGACTGACATCAATTACAGTCACTGAACAAACAGATCCAATTAACTCCTTTCAGTGTGATTCCTCCATATCACAATAACAACTGGACTGGATTGAATGTTGGTATGGCTTGGATATTGGTCACATCTCTCATCACCAATTGCTCTCGTGAAAATCGTTGTGAGGGAGAATGATGGATGTTTTCTTATTGCAGGCAAGATGATTGTGCAGTGTTGTCTGTTTGCAATGTTGTAACCGCCTGATCCTCCCACCACCACCACCATCCCCATAAAACTGAATTTAGATGTAGTTACCATGCTGACCCTTCCTCGACTAGAACAGGTGCCAACCAGTAGATTTACAGTGGACATATTTGCCCTGATCATAGGCAGGACGTGTGGATCTGTCTGGACTTTATCTCATTGATCTTATAAGGCAATTTTGTTTCTTGAACACACAATGTGCGTCAGCACTGTTTTATATAAACACACAAACTCTTTAATACACTTTATTGGCTTCAAAGGAGTAAGACTCACATTTTTTGAATTAAGTCCAAAGCTAAATATGGCATGTTGTCACAAAGCTGGTCCCATTACAAGGTCATGTTGTCCTTGTTTTTTTTAGAGAGGGTCTGAACGATCCAAGATCCCAATATGTATGAATTTTGAAATGTTCATTGGGTTACTTTTATTTATACCAAGCAGGTAATGCCTCCAGCAGTAGGCTGCCTTTCAAGTCTTAAAAAAAAGGTCTTGTATAATCAAGAGGATGTGGCCACCTCTCCAGCTCGGTGGATTGGTTCAGTTTGGGGGTTAGTTGAGTTTGCATAAGATTCACTCCTTGTGCTAAGGGGCTTGTTTATTGGGATTGTGCAAGTATTTGGAACAGCATCCTTAAGTCGGGATACCCTGTCGAGTTTGGATAGAACAAATTACTCAGGTATTCCATTTTCATTCCTTGTGTTTTAAACGGTAATTTGGTAAATACATTCTGTTGTTTAAAACTCAGCATTCTGACCAATTAATTCATTCCAGGAATATTTTTGATACACTAAACGTCAACAAGTAGCAAAATTACTGTCCGGGCAACCTGCTTAAATTCTTTTTTTGGGGGGGGCGGGCCTGGTCCATAACAGATTGGGGGTTATTTGTGGAATTTAGTCGGCGAGTGGCAGGTGTTAGTGTCTCTTAGTTTGGGTGTTGATATGATCGAGTAAACAGAGCTTCGGATAACAACGGCTCTTGCAGTCACCAAGTATGTTTTGTAGGTGGAAGAATTAATTTTGGGGTTTTTGCAAATTGCACCTGAAGTCCAAGCTGCGGGAATTAGTGGACGAATTGAAGTTGAAGCTACCTCCTAATGTGAGGGAAAATGAGATGCTTGCAGCAGTGGCTCCCCATGCCATTTTGTTGGAAACTCCAGCAGGATCTGTAGCGATGACTTCACTTCAATCGCAAATTAAGCAGTTTACATAATGACTAATATCAGAAGAGAAAGAAAGAGAATGAATAGGTCTAGCAGAGGAAACAGAAAAAAAAAACAAATAGCTTTAGCAGGAGAAAAAGGAAAAGAGGAGGCATTTGAGCTGCAGAGATGGACACTTAGAATGCAAAGTCAGCTTAAAAGGACGGAGATGATGGCTGAATGTAAGCTTAGTGAGGAACAGAGCAAACCCCTGGTGGTCGAAAGCCTGGTCAGAAACGTTTTAGGTATATTCACGGAAAAGCACCACTGGAGACAGAGCAGGATATACAAAATATAGGATATACATGGTATATTCATGGAAACTTTTTACATTTCACTTGGAAAAAGTAGCGAAACAATTGCAGTGGCCAGTGATATGTGGGTTGTATTGATCCAAAATAGAACTTGTGGGTAGAGCTTGTGAGATATTTGTAACACTATTAGAGGAGAGGTCTGGGAAGTATGAGGAGAGGAAAAAGTACATGTGAGTTTGTGCCAGAAGCCTATAGACAACGTTTCAGGAATCTAAGGCCGAATCTGGTCAAACCCATATTGAGTTTGAAAGGATCAAAAACTAATTTTGATAGATGGATAAGAGCTTTAAAAAGAGAGTAAAGTTATAATGCTCTTCGAAAGGCAATTATTTTGGAGGAGTTCAGAACTTCACTGCCTGACATAATGTAAAATAATTTGGAAGAGCAGAGAATTAAAACAGCAAGGCATGTACATGAAGTTGCTTATGAATGTGAGTATGCCTCGTGATTAATGATTGTAAAACTTGGTTTGGCTTCCATAATCAATTTCAGTCCTTGAGGGATAGAAATTGGGACAAAGAGAAATCTTCACGTGGGAAGGGAAAGGTAGAACTCCCGTGAAGGTCATAACATACCACAGGATAAAAAGGAAACGCTTGAAGGAGACACAGAAGTTAGAAAGCTGTGGTGTTTTCACTGCAACAGATTAGGTCACATGAAATCTCTGTGTTGGTAGGTTCAGGAAAAAAAATACAGATGCAGGAAAAGAGGATAAGCCTGGGAGTTTTGTTGGAGTGGTAACAGAAGGCACAGTGGAAGCTAGAACGCTGTATCAGAGTGTACAAGCTGATTGGAGGTTTGTTAAGTTGGAAATGCCGGATCTGCTCTGACAATATACCTGCAAAGGGAAAGTTTATTCACATAGGGCAGGTAAAGAGGATGCAATATTAAGAGACATGGTATCCTCTCAGACTGGCATGATGAAGGATAAGGAGATATGTACTCGTTAAGCACTATTTCCAGAAAAAGGTACTGCTAAAGGGAATTCACTGAGACAAAAAGTGCAACATTATGTAAAGCAAACATAGATTTTCCAGAAAGGTGTGGAGAAGTTGTGGTAGGAAAATTGGACAAACTCTCAGCTTCAGGAATACAATTTGTGCTTGCGACAAAATACAGCTGATTCACCTGTACGAGTGCTGTCTCGTATTCAAAAAGCCAGTGGAGTCAGTGGCAACTGAAGCAATACAGGAGTCTTATCATGGAAGCTTTCCTGATTGTGGGGTAACAAAGTCCCAATGTCATCAGTTCAAACAGGAGAGATCAAAAATGTATAGATAAGGAAGCTTAAGTGGCATTAACAGACACTTGTTCCATCAGATAGTTGAGGAAAAAAACAGGAGCAAATAGGTGATCATGCAAATGTTTTTTTTTTAGCTCAGCTAAGCTAATTGATTACAGGAGAAAGATAAAATATAAAGTAGTTGTCTCAAAAAGCACATGTGTTAGGAATTTTGAATGCATCCTCGAGTATTATTACCTTAAAAATGATGTCCAAATGAGGAAATAGAGACGATCATATATTCAAGGAGATGATGATTCGGCAGAGGTTCATCAAATCATATTGTCCATGGGGTACAGAAAGGAGGTGATGCGGATGGGACATGAGCTACCACCGAGAGGTCACTCAGGAGACAGGAAAACGGAGGCTGAAGTACAGAGACATTTTGACTGGCCTGGACTGCAACAGAACATAGTTGAATTTTGCCAGTCTTGTCATACATGTTAGGTAATTAGAAAAACACAAGCGATAATTAAACATGCACCTTTCTTAATTATTCCAGCATTTGAGGAGACTCTTACAAGAGTCTTAATTGTGGTCACCGGTATTTGTTAAAATTAATGGATGGATCAACTAGATTTCCAGAGGCCATCCCGAAATGCAATATCATAGCTAAAAGAATTGCAGAAGAATTAATCTTTTTACAGAGATACAAATTACCAAAAGAGATACAATGAGATCAAGGTTCAAACTTCACATCGGAATTACTCACTATAATGTCATAAGAATAAAGCAATTCAATTCGACTGTGTACCACCCAAAATTGCAGGGATCGCTACAAAGGCGACATTAATCATTAAAGACCATGTTGAGGGTTTATGGTCAGAGTTATCCTGATGATTAGGGGAAGGAATACCATTTGTGCTTTATGTGATCACGGATGCACCAAATTAACCCAGAGCAAATTCAATCCGTTTCGTATTAGTTTCTGGGCATTAAGTGAGAGGAGCATTATAATTGTTTAAGGAGAAAATACTAAGTTAGAATTCAAAGGCCACACATTTGGACCAGGTCTGAAACTTTAGAGAACAATTAATAGTGCTGGGGAGTTGGTTAGACAACATTTTAAAGTAATGTAGCATGCAACGAAACAGGAAGAAGAAGGAAATCAATATTTTGCAATTTTACTATCGGGAATGAGGTATTACTGTTACTTCCAGGGATAGGTGAACCTTGAAGAGTAAGGTCTAGTGGACCTTACCAAACACAAAAGGATATTGAGTGAGAGCAACTACTTGATAAGGACTTCAGACAGAAAGAAATCTCACAGTGTATGTCATGTGAATAGGCTCAAAATGTACTTTGACAGGGTAGGATTGCAAAAGGACAAGGTGTTAATGATTATGGCACAGAAGGAAGAACCAAGTTCAGAGGATTATGAATCGAACATTCCTCAAATTAAAGTGGACAATGAGGTTCTTCTCTAAAATTGGGATAAATTATTGAGTTGCCTTCCTGAGAAAAATTGAATGACCAGAAAGATTTATTACTATCACTTGGGGATATATGCAGATATTAGCTTGGAAGTACTAACCTAATTGTGCACAATGTAGCTATAGGAGATGCAGTTACATTTAAGCAACATCCTTACAGGGATAATTCTCTAAAGTTGGCACAGATTCAGAAGGCGATTCCTAGCAACGTATCTGAAAATTTTTTGGAGAAATTTACAGACAAAAGTGCTGACCTGTTAACCTAGAGCCTGTTGTAGCAGCCATTCAATTAGAAAATTGTGCACAGGGCAGACCTTGAAAACATGAATGTCAATGCATTGCTGAGACTTGAGTGACAAATGGAGGCACTCAATCATGGGAGTACCACACACAGAATCCGAATGTAGTTGTACACATTTGCATGTTTATAGTAAACGAATGTACATGCGCATTTTAAAGTACGAACCACTATTTTGGGGTGTTTTGAAAGCCAAAGCCATTTTTGGATATTGATGATTCAATTATATGTCTGGGGATCTGTCAGCCAGGCCGTCTCTTTACAAGTTTATGTTGTCCTTGAATTGTTTTCACAGAGGTTCTAAACGACCCAAGGTTTCAACATGTCTCAATTTTGAATGCTTCAATGGGGTCCTTTGTTTTCTTAAACTTAACAGATAATGCCTCGGAAAGAAGGCTTTCAAATCTTTTATTTAAAAAAAAGCACTGGTGTTATCAAGAGGATGTGGCCAGCTCTCCAGCTACACTTGTCAGTTCAGTTCGAAGGTTAGTTGAGTCAGGATCACTGCTGAAACTGGACGCTCTCCCCCCTCTTTAAGCCCTCTGACTTCGTAGCCTATATCCGTTTTAGTGTATTTTTTACTCTTTGTGGTCAGTGGTTTATTTATTGGGATTGTTGTAAGTAATTTGGATCAGCATCATTAATTGGACATTGCCTGTCAGTTTTGGATAAGATGAATTATTCAGGTACAGTATTTTCAGTTCATTGTGTTCCATTCCTTATTTTAGTAAATCATTTCTATTTATATAAAAGTCAGCAGTCGGACCAGCTAACTCACCCTGGGACTATCCACTATACACTTAACTTCAACAAATGGCAGCATTATGGTCTGGGCAATAGGTTTAAGATTGTTTTGAGGAGTCGGGCCTGGTGCATACAATGTACAATAATCTTGATAATTAACAGACATAAGTTAATGCGTCAGTGACAGAATGAATAAGATAATGGTTATGAGACAGAAAGGGCTGCGGCTAGTGACTGAGGAGACCTGAGGGGAGTGCAGTAATATATCCCAGTCACTAGTATTCAGCCATCTTTGTTTCTGACAAATGGAATGAAATGCAATGCCGAGCAAGATAAAAGATGAACCTTGTTACATAGAATGCTGAACACCAACGTGAATAGAATAGGATAATTTTAAATGTAATGTGCAAAATTATATCTTATATACAGACTGTTTAATCTCGGATTATAGAGGTTGTTAAGATTGTTCAGATCTGGACGGGATATTCAGAAATAAAAACACACCCTGATAACAAAATGTGTTGGGTTACTGTGAGTTACAACAGAGTAACAACTAGGATACAGCTCATACCGAGCTGGTAGATGGGCTGCATGGCAACCAACTTTGCTGAAATTATTCAGAGAAATGTATTGAAAATGTTCAGAGACTGAGGAGACAAGTCTTCCAAGACATTTTAGACATAAAACGCACAGACAATGTCATAATTAATAAGCTATTCCTATATTTACATCAAGTGTAGCTGTCTCTAAAAGGCCCTTTACATCAAAATCACTTTGGTGACATCCGTGCACTTAGTTTCAGAACTTTGAGAAGAAACAGACTCCAGCCTAATACATGTGTCACTGACACAAGTGATGGGAACAGGAATGGAGCATATTGTCCAAATATAACTTGGGTCAACAGCCAGACCAATCAAGAAAAAGCAAACTATTAGAGATAGTGTAAATCTGAAATAGAAATGCAAAATGGTGGAGAAATGCAGCAAATAACGCAGGATCTGGCAGAGATACGGAGTTAACGTATCAAGTCTTAGATGAACAAGTTATGTTGGACTAAAAAAAGTTAATTCCATTTTTTTCTGCTCCGATATTGCCTGAAATGCTGGGTTTCTCTCCAGCACTTTCAATTGTTGCAATATCAGGAGATGGAAAGTAATGGTGGGCAGTTTCTTTTTGGACTGGATGCTTGAGTTTTGTTGTAAGATTTCATTGCTATTTATGTAAATGATTTGCGTGAGAATATCGAAGGCATGGTTCGTAAGTTTGTGGATGACACCAAAACTGTTTGGCTTAGAGTACAGTGAAGAAGGATTGCTAAGAATACAAAAGGATCTGATGAAATGGGTCAATATACTAACAAATAGCAGATAGAGTTAAAGCTGGATGAATGTGAGGGCCAGGCAATAGTCTATTTGCTATTGTTTGATGTTCTAGGAATGGGATGATTTTAATCCCCATCTTCAGGTTTCAAAACATTGATATCCTTCATGATCTTTGAGCGGCCTTACCCTTTTGCTCTTAATGTAGTTGCACAATGTCTTTGGATTACCCTTAACCTTATCTGTCCATGCTATCTCATATCTCCTTCTTGCTTTCCTGATTTCTCTCGAAGTAATGCCATACTCTCTTTATATTGACTAAGAGATTAAATTGAATACAGTTGTCCATATCTAAAGTAAGATTTCTTTGATTTTTGAATTAAAAGTTTGATAACTGTCCATTGCTCCTTAATGTTACAAGCATTACCCTTCACTCTAACTGGAACACAGTACCTCTCAGTTCCCGTCATCAGACTGTTGAACGCCTCCCACTTGTCATACATCATTTTACCTGCTAACAGTCTACTCCAATCAAACTTGATAAGTCCTTGTCCCATGCCATTCACATTTATGGTATTCCAATTAAATAAAAAAAATGAAAGCCTGATTCTACTCCATAACCATTATGAAACTAATAGAGTTATGATTGCAATACCAAAAGTACTCCCTCGTTTACTTCAGTCACGTGCCCTGCCTCTTGCACTAAAGAAGGCACGGTTTTGCTCCTTCTATGTTAGAATCATCCACATATTGATGAAGTATTTTTTCGTGAACATATTTGACAAATTCTTCACCATCCAGCCCTCCTTACATTGAAATAAATGCAATTTTGTGCTTCCGAAATATAATATATTCTGGACTCTCTCGTTTTTCTTTTCTATTGACGTGTTCTTCTCATATTCATAAACTTCGCTAACCATCCTACCATTTGTACACCTACTTCGAATATTCCCCTTGTCGTCTCTATCAATATAATGTCTAACTACATAGAATGAGCAAATCTCCCTGCTAAGATGTCCATTGCTTTACAGTTTAGGTTAGACCAAACCATTCTGAACAGGTCAGTTCTATTCTAAAACAGATTCCAATTTCCAAAAAAAGTCACATCCCTCAACAACACAGTAGCTCTTCAGCTGTTGATTTTTCTCCTGTATCCCTTTGTTCCTTCCTTGCTGAGTTTGGCATTGGGAGTAAATCAGAAAGTATTGCTTTAAAGATTTTTTTAAAAATTCTACCTCACCTCATAAGTTCACTCTATCCTGCTTTAATCTTTCCCTAAAAGATATCATTCTTGCCAATATCTACAATAATATTGGCTACTCAATCTCTCCTTTAACAGTGTGCTTGATATGTTTCGAGACATTCTTAAACCTAGCACAGGAAAAGTAACAAACCATCCTAAATTATCGGTCACTGCCTCAGAATCTCTTGTTGATGCCCCTGATAGAAGTCCATTGATGCAACAATTCTACTAAATCTTCTCAAACACTGCTAAACATAAGAATAATTCCAAGTGTTCAATGATTGATTGTTCTTCCATTTTTCTCAGGGAGACAATCCCCTTCAGCTTTTCTAAAAGCTGAAAATAGTTTTGATTGAGGAATAGCCACCGGAGAATTTAGAACTACTTTCTTATCTTTCCAGAGAGCCACACATCTATATGATTGATTTGCTGGATAAAATTATTTTCTAACTCTCCCAGCCATTCTCTCTGTCCCTTTTGTGTAACCTTAATATTATTGTGCCGAAAGCAGGACATTTTTTTAATGATACCTTATGTTAACTTTCATTTCCTATAGACAGTTACGTTAAAATTGAAAAATATATGCATATGCGTATCAAACATAGAAAAATTATACAAAATCAACCATTTAACTAATTAAATGAATAAAAATATTCCTCTTCAATAAAATCTGAGAAGAAAATAGTTTTCTTCGGAGCTGAAAATGTGTAGGACTTTTCGGAAGGAAGGCATAATTCATTTTTTTTTAAAAAGAAACTGCTTAACTTTACAAAACAAAGAAAGCGTTCACAGTATAATAAAAGAAACCATTTAAAACATAAATTGACTATTTCCCTTTTTTTGTAAAACAGATTTAAAAAGTTATTTTAAAAAATATTCATTTGAAAGAAAATCGTGAGTTTGTTTTGCTTTTTTGATTGGTTTTGAATGTAAAAAAAATGAAAAAATAATGTTAAATTAATCAACTATAACATCTACTGCAAAAGGACTACAGTAAATATTTAACTGCCTGCAATCCCAGGAGCAGCTGTAAGATCCATGCTGCTCTAAGAACATTTTTTGAAACTGTTTTTACAATATGAAGAAAACTAGGCATATGTTTTAGTAAAGTGTTTCCAACTCAAGGTGAACGTGCTGATATGATTTGAACTCCTGCTGTGAGTCTATATTTAGAATTTGTTTGAATCGCATCACTCCAGCTCTTATAAACAAAATTATGAGATTGCGCCTGTCGTAGACGGAAAGTTTCTTCAGCTCTGCCTATTACTGATGCAATGAAAATTATCCAGGACCACGTAGGACACAAATGTTGCTGTGAAACCCACCAAAACCTAATTCAATACTAATTGCGTACAAGCTTAATTCATAAACATACTGAGGCGCATAGTATAAAAGGAGAATTCAGCTCCAAGTCCAAAATAAAAATTGTGGCTCCCTTGTAAAATAAAACCCAACTGCATCATGCAGCAAATTCACCAAAATAGCAAAACCAAGAGAATGGAATTCTCAAAGCTTTCCCTGTGAACATCTGAAGATCTGGATAAAATCAAGGCTTAGTTGTGAACTTCATAAACGATGATGATGACAATGGGAGGGATGGAGTTTGGGGGAAATGATAAATAATGTTGTGGATGACACAAAGATGAGCTGGTGGTTCACAGTGAGGAGGAACTTGTGATGGTACAGGAGGGAAGAAACCGATTGTTCAGGTGGACAGACAAATCGCTGATGAAATTTAACCCTGATAAATGTGATACCTTTCTGAAGTAACAAACAAGTGTACTCAAACTGAAGGAAGGCCAGATTTTCTTGATTTCACTTTTAAGCAAAGAAGGTTGAGAGGTGCTCCTGACAGAGGTGTTTAACATCTTAAGGGGTATAGACAGGGTGAACAGAGAACAGCTCTTCCCCTTATTCAAAGGTTCAATAATAAGGAGACATACTTTTAAAGTGAAAGTGGCCTCACCATTAATCTGTAAAATGTCGGAAAACTTTCCTATTTGTAAATGTATTTGGTTTTAAAATATTTCAAGATTTATATTGCCTACTGAAAAACGTGATGTTGAAGCAGAGGTTTTGTTTTGTGATCCAGGTTCCCTCTTCCTTGTGCCTCAGTTTCGCAATCTATTCATTGAAATAATACACTGTTTTTCCATTCAACTCGCCATTGTGCTCAAACACAGACACATTTTCCCAACTATGATCCACAAATCAATATTTGACCGTTCCCTTGAGATGCCTAAACCTTTTTAAAGACTTATATCCGCTTCACATTTTCCTTTTCTAACCTTTTCAATGTTTGTATTCTTCTAAAATACATTCAAAACACTTTCCAAAACATGTTGATTGTGGACATTTTCGAACAGAATTGATAATGTAATATTTTTACTCAACATTGAAACTATGATGTTGCATCAATGCTGACGTGTTTTGTTCTCCCATCACCCAGTTCCAGCCTGAAGTTGCACCAAATAGTCATTACATCTCAAAATAATTGCCAAGTCTTTACTTCTGATCTAAATGGTCATTTGTACATTTATTATGAAATGGGCATGTTAATTATGGACTGTGTCTGACTGCAACATTTTGATGCGGTTTACTCCAGGCAATTAAACATCATGAGGTAAGAACAGGGATAGGCCATCTACAACAGGCCTGCTATCGTAATCAACAAGGCCTGACTGCGGTATTTTCACCACATTGACGTCATGTTCCCTACACACAGAGCAACCTGCATCTCCCTGAACCAAACCCCTCGACACCTGTTGCCCCAGCCACCAAAGGTGAATAAAATCCAAAGAATTGTAGATGGAACAAACAAGAATATAGAAGTTAGGAGTGGTGGTATGGAATTCTACTGCGCAATTACCAAATTAAACACCGTCTGCCAGATATAGCAATCTGCCCCAGTTTCTAAGCCTATCAGTATTCATCTGTAAACTTTTTAGCTCCTCGTTACACCCTGTTTGAAAACCTAGTTGAATGCCATCTGTGAATTTTGTTACTATACTCTGTCTCTCCTTCCAGGTCATTTGGGCAGATTGCAAACAATTCAGGTTTGAGAACTGAATCCTCACTAGTTTCTGTTCACCAGAGAAAGACTATTTATCCTAATGCTCTGCTTTGTGTTATTCAGCAAGTACCCCATCCAATTCAATACTCTACCCTTAATCCCTCCGATCTAACCTGCGAGATCAGTCCTTGACGCAGCACCTTATCAAATGCCTTCTGATACATTTGCTGCATCCCCATTATCCAGCTTGTTGGTTACATTCTCAAAGAACTCCAGCAGGTATGTCAGGCACAACCTGCCCACCAGGAAACCGTGCTGACATGGTGAATTCATCGTTGTTTTTCCAAGTGTTCAGTTATTTCCTACTTTATGGTTGACGGAAGAAACTTCTCCTCTACAGAGGTTAGACTCACTGGTCTATAGTTTGTGAAATTTTGCCGATCTGTACGTTATTACTTTTCCAATATTTCATACCGTTCCAGAATCTAAGGATTTTTTGAATATCCTAACTAACACATCCACTATCGCTGCTATTACATCCTTTAATATGATAGACTGCAGGCCGAAGGTCTGACCTGCCTATAATACCATCAATGTATTTAATATCTTCTTCATCGTCATCGTACTTCCATCATGAACCTTTGCTGTTTTAAATTTTGGGAATAAATTATCTTGCACTGTGAAACAGGAAGTGTTGGTTTTACCTCTGCCATTTCTGAGTTTCCCATTATTACCTCGCCATTTTCATCCTCTCAAAGGCCAACATTTACTTTCAGCATTCTGATACTTTTTTTCAACTCAGAGAAGTGTTCTTTAATATTTCTTCAGTTTTCTACTTTTTTCCTTCAAAGCCACTTTGATTTTGTTTTTTAGTAGCCGTTTGCTGACAGTTAAAGTGTTTTTCTTTAATTCATTAAAGGATGAGGGTGTCGCTGGTTAGACAGTACTCGTTGTCTGTCCCGAATTGCCCAGAGGGCAGTTAAGCGTCAACCAAATTTGTATGGGTTGGAAGTATCATGCCGGTCAGACCAGGTAAGGATGGTGGTTTCCGGTCCTAAAGAACATTCATGAAACATATGGGTGTTTCCAACAATGAGCAATGGCTGCATTACCACCAATAGACTCTTAATTCCAGGTTCATTTTGGATTTAAATTCCACCATCTGCCGTGGCGGCATTTGAAACCATGCTCACTCTCTCAGCAGAGCAGGTAAGGGCTGTTTGGCAGTGGCTGCTTGAAGGTTCGATGACGTTTGTTTAACGGTTTAAATTAGATATTTTTCCTTAAAAAGCGCGGAGCGGACCCGGAAGCTGGTATAGCGAAGCTTACCTGGGTAAGTTGTTCTTTTTCCCTATAAAGGCGCGCAAGAGAGGAACCCGAGGCACAACAGAGGTAGTGCCTCCCACCCGCCCTCCTTCTCTCACCTAATAATAAGACCCGTTGTGGTAAGAAGGTAAGTGCTGTATTTTGCCTATTCTAGTGTTTAGACATGGTTTTTTTAAAAGGTTACTTTTAGAGGAATGGCAGTGAAGGCAGTGCAATGTTCCTCTTCGAACATGTTTGAGGTGAGGGATGCCATGGTCGTCCCTGCTGGTTACACTTGCAGGAAGCGCACCCATCTCCAGCTCCTCCAAGACCGTGTTAGGGAACTGGAGCTGGAGTTGGATTATCTAAGGATTATTCGGGAGGCAGAGGGGGTTATAGATCGGAGCTTTAGGGAAGTAGTAACTTCAAAGATTGCAGACAGATGGGTCACAGTGAGGGGGACTGGGAGGAAGCAGCCAGTGCAGAGACCCTCTGCGGCCGTTCCCCTCAAGAACAAGTATACCGTTTTGGATACTTGTGGGGGGACGATTTACCAGGGATAAGTAATGGGGTTCAGGCTTCTGGCACAGATCCTATCCCCATTGCTCAGAAGAGAAGGGTGAAGAAGAGCAGAGCAATAGTTATTGGGGACTCAATAGTTCGGGGCAGAGATAGACGGTTTTATGGGGGCGAGAGAGACTCACGTTTGGCATGTTGCTTCCCAGGTGCAAGGGTAGGTGATGTCTCTGATAATGTTTACCGGGTCCTTAAGGGGAATGGGGAGCAGCCCGAAGTCGTGGTCCACGTTGGCACCAACGACATAGGTAGGAAGAGGGATGAGGATGTTAGGCAGGCTTTCAGGGAGCTAGGTCGGAAGCTCAGATTTAGAACAAACAGAGTTGTTGTCTCTGGTTTGTTACCTGTGCCACGTGATAGAGAGTCGAGGAATAGGGAGAGAGAGCAGTTAAATGCGTGGCTACTGGGATAGTGCAGGAGGGAGGGATTCCGGTTTCTGGATAACTGTGGTTCTTTCTGGTGAAGGTGGGACCTCTATAAACAGGATGGTCTACACCTGAACCTGAGGGGCACCAATATCCTTGGGGCGAGGTTTGCTAGTGCTCTTTCGGGGGATTTAAACTCACTCTGCAGGGGCATGGGAACCTAGACTGTAGCTTTAGGGTGCAGCACCTGGAGTGTAGGGAGGTTAGGAACATGGCATCAATCTCGAAGGAGCGTGCCTGTAAACAGGAAGGTGGCTTGAAGTGTGTATGCGTCAATGCGAGAAGTATATGAAATAAGGTAGGTGAACTTGCAGCGTGGGTTGGTACTTGGGAGTTCGATGTTGTGGCTATTACGGAGACATGGATAGAACAGGGACAAGATTGATTGTTGCAGGTTCCAGGGTTTAGTAGGGTCCGAGGTGGGGTTAAAAGAGGGGGAGGTGTGGCATTGCTTGTCAGAGACAGTATTACAGCAGTGGAAAGGACGATGGATTAAGACTCGCCATCTGAGTTAGTTTGGGCTGAGCTTAGAAATAGGAAAGGTGAGGTCACCCTGTTCGGAGTTTTCTATAGGCCTCCTAAGAGTCCGAGAGACGTAGAAGAAAGGATTGCGAGGATGATTCAGGAGAAGAGTGAAAGTAATAGGGTGGTTGTTATGGGGGACTTTATCTTTCCAAATATTGACTGGGAAAGCTATAGCTCGAGTACGTTAGATGGGTCGGTGTTTGTCAATGTGTGCGGGAGGGTTTCCTGACACAATATGTAGACAGGCCACCAAGAGGTGAGGCCATACTGGATTTGGTTCTGGGTAAAGAACCAGGCCAAGTGTTAGAATTGGAGGTAGGTGAGCACTTTGGGGACAGTGACCACAATTCGGTGACTTTTACTCTAGTGATGGAGAGGGATAAGTGTGCACTACAGGGCAAGAGTTATAGCTGGGCTCATGGAAATTATGATGCGTTGAGGCATGACTTAGGATGCACGGCTTGGAAAAGTAGGCTTCAAGGGAAGGGTGCAATCGATATGTGGAGCTTGTTCAAGGATCAACTACTGAGTGTCCTTGATAAGTATTTACCTGTCAGGCAGGGAGGAAAGGGTCGTGTGAGGGAGCTGTGGTTTAATAAGAAATTGGAATACCTTGTTAAAGGGAAGAGGGCAGCCTATGTAAAGATGAGGCATGAAGGTTCAATTGGGGCGATTGAGAGTTATAAGGTAGCCAGGAAGGATCTAAAGAGAGAGCTAAGATCAGCAAGGAGGGGACATGAAATGTCCTTGGTCGGTAGGATTAGGGAAAATCCAAAGGCTTTCTATAGGTATGTAGGAAAGAAAGGATGACTAGGGTAGGAATAGGTCCAGTCAAGGATAGTAGTGGGAAGTTCCGTGTGGAGGCTGAAGAAATTGGGGAGACACTGAATGAATACTTTTCGTCAGTATTCACTCAGGAACAGGACATTGTTGCTGATGTGAATATTGAGTCACAATTAATTAGAATGGATGGCTTTGAGAGGGATAGGGAAGAGGTAGTGGAAATTCTGGAAAGGGTGAATGTAGATAAGTCCCCTGGGCCTGATAACATTTATCCTAGGATTCTCTGGGAAGCAAGCGAGGAGATTGCAGAGCCATTGGCGTAGATTTGTATGGCCTCGTTGTCTACAGGAGTAGTGCCAGAAGACTGGACGATAGCAAATGTGCTTCCCTTGTTCAAGAAGGGGAGTAGGGATATCCCTAGTAACTATAGGCCGGTGAGCCTTACCTCTGTTGTGGGCAAAGTCTTAGAGAGAATTGTAAGGGATAGGATTTATTAATATCTGGATAGGGATAATGTGATCAAGGATAGTCAGCATGGTTTTGTGAAGAGCAGGTCGTGCCTCACAAAATTATTGAATTCAATGAGAAGGTGACTAAGGAGGTGGACGAGGGTAAAGAGGTAGATGTGGAGTATATGGACTTTAGTAAGGCGTTTGATAAGGTTCCCCACGGTAGGCTACTGCAAAAAATACAGAATTATGGCATTGAGGGTGAGTTGGAGGTTTGGTTGGAAGAAAACAGAGGGTAGTAGTTGATGGTAAAGGTTCATCTTGGAGTGCAGTTACTAGCGGTGTTCCACAAGAATCTGTTTTGGGACCATTGCTGTTTGTCATTTATATAAATGACCTGGAGGAGGGGCTAGAAGGTTGGATGAGCAAGTTTGCGGATGATATGAAAGTCGTGGAGTTGTTGATAGTGAGGAAGGATGTGGCAGGTTGCAGCGGGATATAGATAAGCTGCAGAGCTGTGCAGAAAGGTGGCAAATGGAGTTCAATATAGCTAAGTGTGAAGTGATTCACTTTGGTAAGAGTAACAACAAGATTCAGAACTGGGCTAATGGTCGGAAACTTGGTAGTGTGGATGAGCAGAGGGATCTTGGTGTCCATGTACACAGATCTCTGAAAGTTGCCACCTAGGTAAATAGTGCTGTGAAGAAGGCATATGGCGTACTGGCTTTTATTGGTAGAGGAATTGAGTTCTGGAGTCCTGAGGTCATGTTGCATTTTTGTAAGACTCTAAATAGTTGTTTGTTTCTGTATTCTCTCTTGTACTTAAATAACAAAATTGATAATTTTACTTTAAATTGTGACCCCTGTAATTGGATCTTTGCCTTTCAAAATTTAACAGATTATGGTATGAAGTGAACATTTTGTGTGGCTGGTTTAAATTAGGAGAGGGGTTAACCCTGTGTCGGAACAGCGTGAGGGCTTTAGTCCACGATATGAACAAGTTTAGACAGATCCAGTCTGAGATTTGAGCAGATTTGAATAGATTTGAGGAATGAAAAGAAAACTAAGTATATTTAAATATTTGCACGTTCGTGTCTGAGATCATTAAGTAAAACGTCAGTTAGACAACTTGCTTAATTCCGATGACCCGTGTTTGTTCAAATTAAAAGTGAGAGAAATGGCTGTTAGAAAAGATAAGAGGGGTTTGAAGATGATTCTCAAATTCACCACAATATCTTAGAAGGAAAGAAAAAGGCCAAACTTTTAGAATTAGAAAGGAAGTTATATTTGGATTTAATCAAGGACAAAAGTGAATCTGAAATTGTCCTGGAATTTCTCACATACTAAGGTGTGTCAGAAACACATAAAAGTACAGTAGAGTGACAAAAAAACTTAAATTACAATTGAGGAAAATGCAGTTTAAAGATAAACAAAGGGAGAGAAAAAGAGAGAAGAAACAGAAAGCAAGACAGAACGGAGAGAGAGAAAAGAGAAGGAGAAGGTTCTTAGCTGACCAAAAAGAGAGAGAATTTGAACGTGAGGAGTTGCGATTTAGTCAGCAAAGTCACAACAAAAAGATGGAGATTAAAAGAGACGGTACTGTTATATGCAACTATGTCAATACTCTGCAACATTTTAATGAGAAAGACGTTGATGCCTTCTTTATCTCATCTGAAAAATTGGCTAGGCATTTTGAGTGGTCCAAGGATTTATGGGTAATGCTAGTTCGGACTAACGAGGTATTTCCTCTGCTGTCAGATGAGGGATCACGAGATTCTCAAGACGTCAAACAAGCTTTTAAGTGCTCACGAACTGGTACCAGAATCATATAGACAGCAGGACAGAAACATAAAGAAGTAATCAGGTCAGACTTCTATTGAGTTTGAAATAAGTAAACATAGGCATTTTGATAGATGGATGCTTACTTTAAAATAGTTATGAACTATGAGGCTCTAATAGAGATTACTCTGCTGAATGAATTAAAAAAAACTCACTTCCAGAGATGATAAGAATTCACGTAGAGAAATAGAAAGTTCAGAAATTGAGAAGGGCAGTAGAATTAGCAGATGAATACATGTTGCTGCATAAGACAAGTGTCCAACCAGAATTTCGTCCTGTGAAGGATCGCATTGGGAGGTGTGGAGGTGCTACACTATAAAAGAAACAGTAGTGAATAAGAGTTTACCACAGGTTAAAGAAGATGCCCAAGAGGATATAAACGAGCTGAAGGGCCTCAAGTGATTTCAGTGTAATAGAGTGGGACACAGAAAGCTACAGTGACCGTGGTTTCAGAAGGGTATTGGGAAAGATGCTGTCACTGCCATAAGGAGGGGTATGTATGGTCACAGTGCTGATCGTTAAGAAAGGGACTGTAGGAAAAGATGTGGTAAAAGAAGGTAAGCCAGTGGCAGTAGTGAAAGTCTGAAAGGAAACCCCAACAAGAACTGAAGAGTTGCAGGAAAGTGCACAGCCTAAGCAGAGGCTGGGTAAGGACTCAGTACCTGATCTCTATAAAGAATTCGCTTCTGTGAGTAAAATTCACTCAGAACGAACAGGAGAAGAAGGAGAATAAGTTATAATTTTGAGAGATACGGGATCTAACCAGTTTCTAGTAGTAAAAATGAGCAATTTTCAGTATTTCTGATCTGTTACCCAAGGCTGTCATAATTTGTGTGATAGATGGACAGAAATTTAGCTTTCCTCTCCATAAGATCAGGTTGGAGTGCATTCTCAAGTCTGGGGAAGTAACCATGGGAGTGACTGACAGAGTGTCAGTTTCAGAAATCCAGTTTATTCTTGAGAATGATTTAGCAGGGTCCAAGCTGGGAGCAATAGCCCTTGTTGTGCAGAAGCCCAAGAAGGCCAAGAAACAGAGGAGTTAAAACAGAAATACACGGGTATTTTCTCAGACTGTACAGTAACCAGATCCCATGAGCACGAAGCACTAACTAAAGACAAGACGTAGGAGTTAAGGTTCAGTTAGCTGACATCCTGTTTGATGTAATGGTGCAGGGAAAACATGAACAAACAGAGGGTCAGACAAGGGTGTTTAGTCCTGAAAGGCGAAGGGATTTGCAACAGACAGAAAAGATGATAAAAGATATATATATATGGATGCGGACTCCGAAAATAAGGCAAATATATTTCTGGGGATTATTATCGGAAATATAGAATCCTAAGATGGAAATGGAGACTATGGTAGGTTAGTGCAGAGGAGTAGTGTGCTGAAGTGCACCAGATTGTGTTGCCGGTGGCATAGAGACAGGAAGTGTTACGGGTAACACATGAACTACATGTGGGAGGTCACCGAAGGGTACGAAATACTCAGTCTAAGGGACAAAAACATTTTTATTGACCTGGAATGCGCAACGATATGGTGAGCTTCTGGCATACGTGTCATATATGTTAAATAATAAGTAGGCCACAGGTAGTAATGAAACCAGCACCTCTGTCGCCAATTCCCACATTCAGAAACCCCTTCATGTGGCTTATAAATGAGTGTGTCCTCTGGAAAAGTAGAGGAGAGAAAGAATTGGAGAAACAGGTGCTACTTTCTGCCCCACAGAGTGAGGTATCAATTCCAAATGTTGTGGATTTTGGTGTGCCTCAAAATATGTTAAAAGTGTAGAAGTCTTTGAGCAGTGGGATAGGTTCGTAAACTATCTGCCTCAGGAGCATAGAACGCAGTTGAAAAGTTTGTTATTGCAATATGAGGGCTATTTTATGAATTATTTTGGGGATACTAATGCCATTGTACCTGAAGTAGACCTATGGAATACTATTCCGATAAATCAACACCCTATCAACTTAATTCTCTCAAAGCCAGACAGATCCAGAATGAGGTAGCGGTCATGCTCCATGAGGTCATCATAGAACCAAGCCAGAGCGAGTGGAGCTCCCCGATCATTTTAGTTCCCAAACCGGATGGGACTCAATGAGTTTGGTTGGATTATTGGAAGGTCAACACTGTCACAAAATCAGACTGATATCCATTACCGACACTGGAAGACTGTATCGAGAAAGTTGGACAAGTCAGTTACATCACAAAGTCGGACATGATGTGTGGTTTCTGTCAGGCACCTTTATCAGGGACGGTAAAATAAATTTCTGAATTATAATACCAAATGGACTGTATCAATTCAAAGTGATGCCCTTTGGAATGAAGAACACACCCAACACATTCGTAAGACGCATGAACAGAGTTGTGGCCTGATTAATAAACTGTGAAGTCGGTTTGGACGATGTAGTGATCTTTACCAAGTTCTGGAAAGATCCCTAGGTACAGTTGGCAGAGCTATTTGAATGAATATGAGAAACAAAACTGGTGATAAAATTAAACAAAACTGAATTCGCGAAAGCAGACATGATCTCCTTGGGACAAAACATCGGTCATGTAAATTTGACCCATGGAACACAGAGATAAAAGTTACCCAGGAATTTCCACGACCAACCTCGAAGAAAAAGGTGCATCACTCCTGAGGAGTCACCGGATTCTATCGGAAGTTTGTTCCAACCGTCAGCAGTGTACTGGCACCGTTAACCAACTTGCTGAAGAAGAAAGCAACGTTTTGGTGGACAAACAACGCCAGGAGGCATTCGACCATTAGAAAGAAATATTGACCTCCAAACCAGTTTTAGATACACCAAACGTTTCAAAACCCTTTAAGAGATGCCATCGACGCTAGCGACAAAGGGGTTGGAGCTATACTGCTGCAAGACAATGAGATGGGATTGTACTTTTAAAAGAAACTCAACTTCCACCAGAGAAAATATTCCATGATTGTGAAAGAGCTATTGAGTTTTGAACTAGCCTTATAACATTATAATGAGTACTCACAAACAGCGTGTTGGAGACGGTTATGTACATGGATGCCAATCGACTTATATTTTTGAACATTTTAAAGGCTATTTCATTGGAGCCTTATATTACAGACTTTTCCTTTAAAAATTGTACATCTAGCGTGTTGTAAGAATGTAATCGCAGATGTGTTCTCACAAATTTAACTGATAAAGTTTAGACGAGATTTGTATGTATCCAATGTTAAATTTAGGTATCTGGGAAGAAGTTAAGTGAACAGATTTAAGTCATCTGTATGTTATGGTAATGTGTTCAAAGAATAGAAAAACAAATTAGACTGTGTTTTAATTATGATGTTTTTTTGAGAGAGAAGGTGTTATGAACGTGTAAAGGGTACTGTTCCTTTAAGTGGGCTGAAGGATTTACAAGCACAGTGAGTTCTGGAAAATTTACAATGTAGCATGTAATCCAGCAGCTGGCAGTGCCCAGGTTGCTATGAGACAAAAAATAAAATCAAATTTGATCCATCTGTTTAAATTATGTCCCAAGAAACTAAACTACAATGAAGTTTAAATTTGGCATTTGGCAAATTATAAAAAAAATGAAATGACCCGATGCTTTGGGGTATAAAGCTGAAAAAAAAAGATCAGTTGGGGGAGAACTGCCACGCCACCACCATCTGCAGACTGCCCGGAGAATAGCTCTCTTAAATTCACCTATATTTATCAATGACCTGTCAAACAGAAACTCTAAGGAGAAGAAAAGAAGACAGAGGAAGATACAAAGAGAAGATTCAACAGCTGGCTGGTTCTGAAATTTGTATGTTTTGGTATTCTGAGAGGCAGGATTTGCATGCATTTGGAAAGGCAAGGACTGATTAGGGATATTCAGCACAGCGTTATGTCTGGGAATACATGTCTCACAAACTAGGTTGCAGTTTTTGAAGAGATGATCAGGAAGATAGATGAAGGTAAAGCAGCATACGTTGTCTACGTGGACCTTAGTGAGGCCCAACAATGTTCTGCATGGTAGTCTGTTTAATAAGTTTAGATCATAGGAGATCAGGGAGAGTTATCCAATTAGATGCAAAACTGGCTTGACCGTAGGAGACAGTGTGTGTTGGGAGAGATTTGCTGTTCCAGTTGGTGGCCTGTGTCCAGCGATGTGCCGCAAGGCCCAGGCTGCTGTTGTTCATTGTTTTTGTAAATGGTTTGGATGAGAATTTTGGAATCGTGGATAGTAATTTGGAGATGAACCACCAAATTGGAGTTATGTTGGACAGTAAAGAAGGCTATCTTAGAGAACAAAGATATCTTGATCTACTTGACAAGTGGGCTGAGGATTGGCAGATGGAGCTTCATGCCGATAAATGTGATATGTTGCATTTTCTTACACAAGCGAGTGTAGGATTTATTCAGAAAATGGTTGCGCGCTGTGTACTGTTGCCAAACAGAGATTCCAGGTACATAGTTCCATGAAAGTGGAGTTGCAGATTGACAGGGCAGTGAATAAGGCATAAGGCAAGCTGGCATCCATCGGTCAGAGCATTGATTACAGGAATTGGCACATCATGTTGTCGCCCCTAAAGAGAATGGCAAGGCCACATTTGAAGCACTGAGTGCAATTCTTGTCACCCTTCTATAGGAAGGATGTTATAAACTGGGAAGGGGACAAAAGTGTTTAAAATGATGTGATGGAGACGGGAGGCTTTGAGATATACGGATAGTCTGGGATTTTGTTCCTTTTGTGTTGGAGGCTGAGAGGTAGCCATTACTCCATCATGAGAGGCATGGATAGGATGAATAGACAAGATCATGTCCTCCGGGTGGGTGTGTCCAGAAACAGAGAGGATAGGTTTAAGGTGAGAGAGAAGACATTTGAAAGAGAACTAAGGGACCGTTGTTTCTCACAGAGGGTAGTGTGTATATGTAGCGAGCTGTCAGAGGAAGTGGCATTGGGGAGTACAATTACAACATTTGAAAGACAATTGGATGCGTACCTGAATAGGAAAAGTTTGGAGGGGTCTGTGCCAAAAGAAGAAAAATAGCAATCATTCAGTTTATGTAACCAGGGGTGTATGGACGAGTTGGACCGAAAGGTCAGTTTGCATATTGCAAGTTTCTAAGAGTCTATGGCTCTTTCACTCTTCCTTCATCACTAGTCCTTCATTGCACGCAATTCATTTCGAAATCAAAACTCATCTGCAAATATTTTAGATGATCTAATTCTCCAAACGTTCTTAAATAGAGTATTTCTGACATTGATGTGGTTCTGCAGACCACAGCAGCAGCAGAAGCAGAATTAAATTCAAGCACAATCTGTTACGTTTTTCCTGGGATAATCCCTCAATCTACCATTCCAACCAAGTTGATCTATGGTTCAGTGATGTATAGGTTAACGTGCCAGTGTCCCAATCGTGTGTACCTAAACCTGATAACAACCCGTTAAAGTTACCAGAATTGACTGTCTGCATTCCAAACAGCAGCAATGACATCTGATAGAGAGGGTGTAATGCTACCAACAAACCAACAGTACTGTCTCATCCAGCCATAAATGGTGGTGGGCGGTTAAACAATTTCATGGACGACAGGGTTCCACTGTTATCCCCATCCTAAATATTTGAACAGTCCTGTACATCCGTGCAAAATATAATAATGTAGTTTTTGCAAGGTACTCCGCCAGACGTGTTGAGTGGATAATCCACCTCACCTCGCCATGATGCCCACAGAATCACAGATGCTAGTCTTCAATCAATTTGATTTTCTGCACGTGACATGAAGAAACAGCTGGACACAGTAGATACGACAAAGGCATTGGGCCCGGACACCATTCCTGCAATAGGACTGAAGACTTGTGCTGCACAACAAGCCTTGTCCCTGGGGAAGCTGCTTCATTCCAGCTCCAACTCTGACATCTCCCTGACAATGTGGAAAATTACTCAACTATGTCCAGTCCCCTAAGAGGAGAATAATTACAATCTGACCATTTACCACCCCGTCAGTCCCATCACGATAGTTAAACTGGTAGAAGTTCTTTTTGACAGATCTGTCAAACAGCACAGAATTAACCAGCTCAGTGTGGTTTCCAATAGGTCCCTACGAGGAGATGGTGCTGTTGTGGACATGTCACTGGATTAATAATCCAGACCAGGCTAATGCTCTGGCAGCTGTTGCAAGTTCATAACAATTAATAAAATATCGAGATCTAAAATCTGGTATCAGTAACGGTGATGCTGAAATCAATGTCGATTGCAAACTCCAATTTGCTTCATCAATGTACTTTCAGGAAGGGAATTCTGGCCTGGTGAATTCCATGCATTCCTGGTCTCGCCTAAACGATACTCTAGACACACACGCATGTGATAACCTTTTCAATGGTCTCTAAAATGGTAAAAAAAAGGACACAAAATTGTTTCAAACTGCTCCGAGGTTTGGAAGGATAAAACTGACAGAACGTCCAGCACCAGCTTCAGTATCGGAAAAGGGAATGGGAAACACAGCCCTGTTGACCCTGCAGAGGATTCCTTCCAAACATCTGAGAGCTTGTGGCAGCCATACTCCAGATGCATCCCGCTCCCTTTCGTGTCATAGTCAGTGCCTTGTGTTCCACAGCTTATGTGGGAGAGAAATCCCCAGAGTCACTTGTCACTGAGTGCAGACATTTATTCTCATCTCAATGCAGAGTGGCCTACCTGTACCTAATTCTGTGGTCCCTTGTTTTATACGTCCCAATCAGGGGAATTATCATCCCTACTTCCATTATGTCTCACACTGTCACAGTTTTATATGTTTCACTAAAATCTCCACTCATTTTCCTAAACACCATGGAATACAGGCCCAATCGGCCCAAACTCTGCTGTCACAACAAACGTGTCATCCCAGAGATCAGTCTGGTCATCCTTCACTGCACTTCCTCAATGTCAGGTTTGTCCCTTGTTAGGTAAGGAGACCAATGCAGCAAAAAATACTGCACAATGCTCGAGATGGACTCTCACCGAGGCATTGTACAGCTGCAGTAAGACGCCCTTACTCTAGTCATCAAACCTCTAGAAATTAAGGTCAACAAACCATTTATCTTCCCACCTGCTTTCTGCTCTTGCAATATTCCTTTCAGTGACTGGTGTACAAGGAGATACAGATACTTTTCAATGTTACAGCTCCCCACTTGCTGGGTTTTTGTCCATTGGTTAGCGTGCCAATGCCATTTCCAGTATTGACTTCTGGGTTCAGAACTCACTGTCCTGCATCGACTCGGAGGGCTGCGCACCAGGAAAGAAAAAAGAAAAATCGTAAATCCCTTTAAAGACCAACATGTTTCATCCAATCCCTTTTCAAATGATAAGGTGCTGTTCTATTGTACTTATCACCGTCAACACCGTCACATCCACTCCCATTGATCTTCATCTGCCATGTATTGGCCCATTCACTCCACTTGTCTCAAGCACGGTGGAGCTTTTTTTTAAAGACCTCCTCACCCACTAACAATCCGACGTCATTTATTGCTGTCAGCAGAGTGAAAGATAATGCATTTGAATCCCTCAACTAAATGTTTGACATTCATTGAGAATAGCTGGGGCCCAATCATTAATCCCTACGACACGCCATGATCCTTCAACTTCAAAACAGATTATTTTATTCCTGCCCACTCTTTAGTGTCAGTTCTCCTATTCTAAAATCATGTTCATATTTTAGTCCCAATGCCGTGATATTTGAGTCTTTATCAAGCTCTTTCTGAAAATCTAAATGCATTGCATCAATTTCTTCTCTGTATGCGTCGATCAGTCAGTTTCTCAAATATGATTCCCATTTCATGTTGACCCGTTAGATAAGAATGTACAAACTAGAAGAAGGAGTAGGCCTTCGGACCCTTTAAGCCTGCGCCACCATTCAGGAAAGCCACACACACGGACCAATTCCTAAACTACAAAAGCAATCACCCCAACACACACAAAAGAAGTTGCATCAAGACACTGTTCAAAAGGGCCACAATACACTGCAGTACACCAGAACTGTGAGAAGAGGAAGAAGTACACCTATACAATGTTTTTGCCAAAAACGGATACCCTCGCAATTTCATCAACAGATGCCTAAGGGAAAGACAACGGAACGAGGACATGCCACAACCCAAAGGACCAGCCACACTACCATACATCAAAAACATTTCTGAACTGACAGCCAGATTACTGCAACCAATAGAACTCATAACAGCACACAAACCAACAGCCATACTCAGACAACAACTCACCAGGACGAAGGACACGATGCTCAGCATGGGCAAAACCAATGTAGTGTACAAAATCCCATGCAAGTACAGCACAAAACCTTACATAGGACAAACAGGAAGACAGCTAACAATCCGCATCCATGAACACCAACTAGCGACGAAACGACATGATCAGCTATCCTAAGTAGCCACACACACAGATGACAAGCAACATGAGTTCGACTGGGACAACCCTATTAATATAGGACCAGCTAAACAAAGAACAGCCAGGGAAATCCTAGAGGCATGACACTCATCCACAGATTCAATCAATAAGCACATCGACCTGGACTCAATATACCGACCACTGCAGTGGACAGCTGGAAATGACAACTGGAAGCTGCAGATACAAATCATTATAAATGCCGGAGGAAACATCACAGAAGTGTTTCACAGGAGGCTCCCAAGCACTGAGGATGTCACCCAGACAGGAGACGAAACGTCTGCAGCACAAATTCTCAGCTCGGCGTTCAGAACCACAACAGATTCCAATAATTCAACAATGTGTATCCTTCTCCCATGCGCCAGCTCCTCAGCCATCCATTCATCTGCTCTATCCTCCAATTCTAACCTCACTAGCTCGTAGCACTGGAAGTAAATCAGATATTACCATCTTTGAGGATCTCTTTTTAACTTTATGCCAAACTCTCTGTAATCTCTCATCAGAATCTCAACCTTTTCCCTTCCTATATCGTTGGCTCCAATGTGGAAAATGACCTCTTGCTGACCCTTCTCCTCCGTGAGATCATTCTGCACCCTCTCTGAGGCATCCTCTGGCACCAGGGAAACAACACTCCATTCTGTTTTTCCTCTACTGGCCACAGAAACGCCTGTCTGTACCTCGGACTACAAATCCCCTAACACAATTGATCTCTTGGAAGCCGAAATACCCCTCATTGCATTCGAGCCAGTCTCAATACCAGAAACTTGGCTATTCGTGCTATGTTCTCCTGAGAATTCATCACCCCCTACATTTTCCAAAACAGCATACCTGTTTGAAATGGGTGCATCCACAAAATACTCCTGCGCTAGGTGCCTACCTCTCTTACTCTTCCTGGTGTTAACCCATTTTTGTGACTGTATCTGAGACTTTACCCCCTTCCTATAACTGCCATCCATCACATACTGTTGCTGTTGCAAATTCATCATCGCTTCTAATTGCATCTCCAACCGATCCATTTAATTTGATAAGATTCACATCCAACAACATTTATGGCAGATATAATCCGCAGTAAAACTTAAACTCTCTTTGAACTCCCACATGTGACAAGAAGTACGTATCACTGCAAAGGCCATTTTTGCTCTTTCACAATTTACAGACCCAGAAAATAACACCATCTTATTCCTCTACTAAACACTGCACCAGGTTAAATTAATAGTTATGGCTTATATTTTAAATTTAATCAAGGGTCTTATCTCATTAAGCATAATCAAGAAAGATCCCTCTGCACTCACTACTGCAACCTTTCTATTGGACAGACTTAAAACAACGATTAACCTATCTGATTCTGCGTTGTGAACTTCGCCCAAACAAGTTTCTCCAAGATTATTCATGGAATTCACTGTTTGTTAATTTTCCCAGACGCACTCCGATGTCCAGAGATACATGAATTCAAAAACTGCAAAGGCAGTAACTGTGCAGGTTCTATCTCTCTCTCACCTGCACTGTCCTCACCACGTGCTTTCTTTCTCTGTACTTTCCCTTTTAAAACTGTTGTTGTTTTGACTTTTTTCCCCCAAAATTCCAAAACAATGCAACAGCATATAAAACGGTAAGTGCTGCTCCTGGAATTCGAGGAAATCACCGCCAGCACCTACAATACCTCAAAAGAAGGAGCAACTCGTGAAGCCAGAAGGTTTTTTCCCATCCTCCATCTTTTTAACTGATGAGCTCTCCAGGTTGATGGGCCCTTGAGGGGCGTCATAGGGGGAGACTTCAACTGACATATGGATCCCAAGGTGAATAGGATGTTTCGGGTTCTCGCGGATAATTCCCTGAAATCTCGGCAGCTGGTGGATCTAAACAGGGAGCTGCACTTGGTGGATGTGTGGAGATGGTTCACCCTTAGGGTAGGGACTTCACCTTTTTTCCTAACCGACATAAGTGCCAAACTAGGATCGACATGTTTTTGCCCCATTGGTCTTTTTGAATTCAGTGCTGTCCTATAGAATTGGGAACATAGCCATTTCTGATCATGTGGCAGTGTACATGGAGGTTTAGGAATATGGCGTTGGGACAGGCTCGAAACACTGGAGCATGGATACTTTCCTCCTGAATGATAGTTAGTTTATTGAATATTTTTCATGGTATTTAAAAATTAGTTTTACATTAATTTGGACGGCAGATAATCCGACAGTGCTCTGGGAGACTGCCAAGGCCTATGCAAGGTGTTTGATTATTTCTTACTCGGTGACTCGGAAGCGGTGGAAGGGGGAGCAGCAGCTGACAGAGCATATTTTGACAGACCGTCTGTAACTAAGTTGCAGCAGATTTCAATGGGCCGGGCTGTTCTGAACGCTGCGCTCATCCAGACAGCAAAGAGAGCGATTTCATTTGTGAAACAGAGGGTATTCGGATATGGTGATAACCCGGGTAGATATCTGGCATACGTGGTCAGAAAGAAGAGTGCCCCCAGTCGATCACATCCATTTGCGAGTGTGCTACTATCATATGTGATCCCAGAAAGATGAATGCAGCATTCATGAAGTTCTTTTCTTGGCAGTTCCCAGGTGTAACTTCAGAGCAGGTGTCTCTTTGAATGCCCCTCTGGCAATCCACGAGATACAGAAGGCAGCGAGGCAGCTCCAGAGTGGGAAAGCATTGGGCCCAGACGGATTTTAGAGTGAGAATTAAAAGGAGGTCATACACATGCTGGCTGGGCTAATGTTGGATATGTACAATTATTCATACAGTCAGGACTGCCTCCCATCCTCTTGAGAATAGGACATTTTTATCTTAATATCCCGAGGATTGCACTTCATAAAGACCTATATCCTTATTAAACGTGGACTTTAATATTTTGGTGAAAATGCTGTCGTTGAAGCTGGAGAAAGTCTTGCCCTTCATTGTGAAATAGGACCAGGCAGGTTTTATTGGGGGTCACAGGTCGTCTAATAATAATAGGAGAGTGCTAATATGGTTCAGGTGTGCCAGCAAGGGTCGATTCCAGGCTTGGTCGTGGATGCAGAGAACACATTTGACCGGGTGGAGTGGCCGTATCTCTCTTATGTCCTGGAATGGTTTGGCCTTGAAGGGGCCTTTGCCAGGTGGGTGACAGTATTATAGAGTTATAAAGCAGTGGATCTCACTCATGGTATAAGGTCTGACAATTTTAGCAATGGCTGAGGCAGCCGTCAAGGGTGTCCTCTTTCACTGTTACTATATATATTGGTGACTGAGCCGTTGGCAGAGCCCATCCGGAGGGACCATAATATAACTGTCCTGGAGGTAGGATCAGGATGGCATAAGATCACACTTCATGCAGATGACGTCCTTCTCTTTCTAACTAATTCGATAATATCTGTGCCCCAAGTGATTAATGTATTTGGATCTTCCTTGGGGTATAACATCAATTTTATGCAATCGGAGACCATGCCTGTCAGGGGTCTTGTTAGAGTAACCCATTTTCCTTTTGCCTTGCATTTAACTTTTGCTGAAAAAGCTGGTTCAAGCAGATATTCTGCAGTTCTTTTCTGTTTGTCTTCATGCATGTGAATGCATATGTCTGTGTGCACCTGTGTATGACACTGTGACTGTCTCAGTGTATGTCTGTGTATGTGTATGTTTCTGTGTATACAAACTGCGTCTCAGTATAGATTGAACAATAAGTATTAATGTACATAGTTGTCCACATTGCTTGTCATGTATCTTTCCGTCATACCTTGAGTAAGTTTGTTTTGGTAAATTACTTTGCCAAATTAAAGATATTTACCTGACTTGTGCCTAGCAAAGAACCTGACCTAGTCTGAGAACTATCTCATTGGCCATATCACCAACCTAGTTACATTTAAAATTTGTCATGACCAATGTAGGAGCTGGAATAGAAAATGAAACAGATACCTCTCCAAACCCAATCTGAACAGGGATGAGGAGAAATTCACAAAGGGCTGTTTGAATGCGTATGCTCTTCCCCAGAAGTTTGTGGTGCCTGTGTGTTTGCATTTATTCAAAGCCATGCTACTTAGACCTTGGCTGGTAAATGACAATGAAGTACAGACAGGAAAGTGAGGCTGAGAACACAACCTGTTCAGCCACAATCTTGGTGCCTGGTGGAGAAGGCTCGAGGTGTCTAATGGCTAACCCTTCTCCTCAGTCCCATGTTCCTATGTTCCACTCAACCTCTCAAACCAGTGCACAGAAACAGCGGAGACCATTCAGCCGATGAAGACTGTCACACACAGTTTGACATGGCGTTGGAAAATATTCATGGGAAAAGAAAGGGTAGTTGACGGTGTGAAACATCTCAACCCTCTGTCTTTACAGAACTGTCTTCATTTCTTGGTCATGTTGCTGAGTCAGATTCACTGTAAATACAGTGCCCTTACCTCACCCAGAGATGGCCCACAAAATCTTCTGGTCTCCCTGACTGCAACATCCAATAACAGAATTTTCAGGAAAATATCTTCCCAATAACAGAATGAGAGAACACATCATTCAGCCCTTCAGGCCTGTCTTTCCATTCAATATGATCATAGCTAATCTGCAAAAACCTCAACTCCTCTCTTATGCTCAATCCCTGCATCCCTCAACATTCTGATGCCTCATATATCCATTGTGCCCCCTTCCAAATATCTTAGTGATCTACCTCCCCTACTTCTCTGGAATACAGAAGTCCGAGTAGTCACTCCACTCTGTGAGAAGGAAACACTCCTCACAAACACACCGTGACCTATTCACATGAATAAAATATATGAACACGCAGTAAGAGTGACTGGCCCTGATATCAAGGCAGGATTTAACTGTGGATGGTATCAAGGAATCCCGAACAGAATTGAATGTAATGGGAATGAATTGTGAACTCCCCACTAGTTAGAGGCATTCAGAGGACAAGGGAAGATATTTGTGCTTGGTGTGGATCAATCATTTCAGTCACAGGACATCTCTGCCTGCATCCTCAAGGTAGTTTTCTTCAGCTGTTTCAATGTCTTTCCCACATCTTACAGTATGAAGTGGAGATATTCTCTGAAGATCACACAACATTAAGAATTATTTGTCACCTGTCCACTGCTGAAGCAGTCCGTGCCCATGTGCAGCAAGACCTGGATAGCATCAAAACTGTTTTGTTAAATTGAAGGTAACATTCCTGTAACAGTCTTACTTGAAATGTCTCTTTTTAGTGTTCTACAGTTAAATAACAGGAGCGCATTCAGCACATCAAGCTGGTTGCAACCGAACACATTCAACCCACTGAAACTATTGAATGAACAGGCATAGCCCATTCAGTCCCTCCTGCCTATTAAACGAGGAGGGAAGGAGTGTAATCAGCACATTGAGGTGTTAAACAGGAACCAAGAGTTGCCAAGTCAGGTCTTTGAGTCTCTTCCATGTGACCAGGAAGTGGCCATTCAGCCTGTAAAGTCAATTATGCAGAAATAGGAAGATGTCATTGATGCCCCAATATGACAGACAGTGAAGCAGAGACTACACAAATAAACTGCTCTATGTTGTTCCTCCTGGATCCTTTGCCAGTGGTCCACTTGTTACTTTTGTTTGTTTTATTGAAGGTGAGAAGGGAAAGTGGCTTGTTTGTGCCAAGTCACAAGGAAAACGCTTCTATCTCCGAGAAGACAGACTGGTATTTCGATGGAGGTTACAACCTGGTGGGAATGGCTAACTCCTTCAGGAATAAGGTGTTGTGGCTGCTGACAGATTTGGGAACAATGCAGGTTCTTACACCAACTACATATTGAGACAGTGAGAGTTCATTCAGAGCATGGAACTGCTTCTAAACCAACATGGGGGCTCCATGCAGGTAGGTGAACTATTGGGAATCAAATATCATGGAAAAAATGTAATTTTTCACATGATCATTGTCTTTTTCTTGACAAATTGAGTGATATTGCCTAATCTTCAATTTTAATAGTAAAAGCCTATTATTTTCTCTCAGCGCCACGAATTAAACACTCATTTTACTCACACGTTCATCACGGTACCACAATCCCAGGAATAAGTCTGGTGAAAGTATTTTGCACTATCTCAGTCGCAATGTAATCATTCCTTATAAAGGAGAGAGAACCTGAAATCCATGGCCGAAATTCTATCCAAGCAACACTCTACAACTGCAGGAAGATGAATTTACTCCAACACTGGAATCATTTTATAATGAAGGACAACGTATCATTTACTGTGCTGATTACTTGCCGGCTAGTGTGAATAGTGCAAGTGATAACTGCACTTCACAAACTCTCATCCTCTAATAAAACCAAAATGAAAAAAACACTGTATTTGTTGCTAACATTCAAATCATTTATTTGCTTTGTAAACAGCTGTGCTCCAAGCACTGATAAATGGGATACTCAATGAGCAATGACCCTTACTCCACAGCTGAATCTTATTCTCTGTATTCTCACCATTATCCAATTCTCAATCCATGTAGTATATCCACCCCTTACACTAGGACTCTGACGTTCTTCACTTACCTGTCAAAAGCCTCCTGAAAATTCAAATGCACTCTTCCCATTGGCTCTCATTTGTCGATGTCAAAATCACCAATCAACATCCTCCACAAACTCCAAGTGGTTTATCAAAAATAATTTCCCTTTCTAAAATCTAGGCTGACTCCGCAAATCATATACTTAATCGCCAAAGATCTAGTTATTATGAACTACTAAAAAATTCTAATTTTTTCCCTCACAATTGACATCGATTTATTCATCAACTGGTATACTGTTTTCCACCTCGCTTCTGTTTAAATATTTGTGGTCACAGTAGCTACTTCCAAGTCTGCCGGATCCTTTTCATCACATAAAACGTTTTGACATACATTGCACTCCCTCATAGAGTTAAGGAATTGACAGTACAGATTTAGGCCATTGACCCATCGTGTCTGTACCTGCTCCCGAAAGAGATACCCGGCAAGCACAACTCTCCAGCCCTAACTCTGTAGCCCTCTAAATTCATAACTCATTTAGTCCAGCAACATTCAATACAATGAGCTTTGTTGTTTTCTTTCCCCAGTACTTCTTGTTTACCAATTCTAACTTCTTGCAGTTCCACGTTTTCGCCAGTCACCGTATTCCCTAACATTTCGGGAAAATTTTCTGTTCCTTCCTCTGTGAAGATAGAACCAACATACTCACGTCTCCGGACGGAGATGACCTCTGTCACCTTGTGAGTACATGAGAGGATCTCATTCTGGCAAAATGGATACTTCCCCCACTCCTGCCTGGAAAGTTTCAGAATCAAAACAGTTGATGGGCATTTTGTGTATTGTCCTCTCCCTGGTGTGAGACTATAGTTTATGCTGATGGAGTTTTCACAGCTCTGTGACTTCATTGCTGAAATTAACTGGCTTCACATTTTGCACACGGAAAAGGTACAACATTGAGAAATATTTGTGGAAATCTCAGAAAGGATAGTGCAGTGTCCTGCTCCTTCCTATGCAGCCTCTGCAGACCCAGACTCTCTCCAAAATGCAGTTGCCAAACCTTGTCCAGAGGGGGAGACCAGACCTTCAGATTTCCCTAAATTATTGCGGTAGCTGATAACACAAACTCAAGAAAACCATCCAGGAACCTCCTCTGACTGTCCATTGATGGGAACAAGTCAAATCTCTGTATATACGTCACACCAACTCAACGTTAACAAATTGCTTTCTCGTCTCAGTTTCTCTTCCTGGCTGAGAAACCATTGGAGCTCTGCACAGTCCATGTGACCTGATATATTACCTGTTCTGTTCTCCATGGAAGTAGTTGACAATGTAACTGCACAATTGTCTGTACCTCAGTCACAATAAAACAACACTACCATTACCAGTGTAGATGCTGGGGATGCGATGGTCTCGTGCTATTAATCCAGGTTCCCAGCTAATGACACAGACCTGGACTTGAAAACCCCCTCATCAGCTGGTGGAATTTGAATTCAATGGAGTATTTGATTAACAATCTAATGAAAGCCTGCCAATTGTCAAAAAAAAATCACAAACACCTAGCCCACTTGTGTCCTTCATGGAAGGACATCTTTTAAATTCATGTGGTCAGGCCTACATGTGACGCCAGACCCAAAGCAATGTGATTGACTCTCAAATGCCCTTTGAAATAACCAAGCCAGCATTCATTTATATCACTACAAGGTCTCAAAGAAATAAAACCAAACAGACCTAAGCACTGGCACCGATAGCATGTGGACTGCTATTGTTCAAGAAGGCAGCTCACCAACACCTTCTCATGGGCAACCCGGAAAGGGACATACATACTGGCCCAGCCAGTTACACCCATGTTGCATTACTGAATTAAAGAAGATGACCACACTCAGGGAAGAGAGACAGAGTGGACATACCTCATTTTCAAAAGGGGCTTGGATAGATATCTACATGGGCATGATACTCAGGAATATGGGAAAAAATGAAAAATCAACGAGATTAATATCACATATTGTTTCCATCCCAGCTGATTATCAATAATTTTGTTTTTGGAATCTTTTTCTCTATCTCTCTATTCCTCCATATATTCAACTCACCCCACCGAAACAAATTTGAATATTTCCCAACTGCTTTCCGATCTCAGGCATGGTGAGTGAACTGAAAACGTTAATTCTATTTTTCTCTCAACATGAGCTGCCAAACCTGTTCCGTTTCCCCAGCACTTTGTTTCTTTTTGTTTCAGATCTTCAGTAGCGTTCTTTGTTTGATTTAATATTTCTTTTTGGTATTTCATGGGATATCAGCATCACTGTGAAGGGCACCATTTGATGACCATCACTAACTGTCCTGAATTGTGACCATTCCACAAGGCAGTACAGAGCCAAGCACATTGTTGTGGGTCTGAAGTCACTCTCAATCCAGACCAAATAACGATGTGAGATTTCTTTACCAAAGGACATCAGTGAAACAGATAGATTTTTAGACAAAATGCTCCTGGTTACAGTTCGTGCATTTGATTTCATTTCGATTCTTGTCATTTGAATTTAAGTTCTGCAATCAGCTGTGGTAGGATTTGAGACAGTATCTTGAGTATTATAACCTGTGCCTCTGAATTACCCATCCAGCGACATTACTACTCTGACATGGTGTCCCTATCATAAACTTACCTTAGAGACACTACACGTTTGTGATCGATTTATTCATAACTGGAGCAGTGGCCAGCAGACAACTGTAACTGTAAAATATTACCTTTAGCAAGGCATAGGTAATGGTTTATTCAGCAACAGCACTGACACAGTGGTGGAGACTCATAGTATTATGAAGCTGGTAGTGGACAGGTTTGGTGATGGAGACAATACCAAGACATACATCAGTTCAACGCAAAAAGGGTCCTCACAGTTTTGTTTCAGACGTTTGTGAGGGAGGGATCTGACATTTGCGGATAATGAATGGAAATTATAATGGAACTAAATACAATAGTTTCTGTCTTTGCCAGATGTAGATAACAAAAAAAGCAATACGTTCAACATGGTTTCTGTAATTAATAAATAGATAGAGATTGAAAAAACTTACCAGAAACACCAACAATAGCGAGGATGCGATAATAACCTGCCTGAACAATCATCAGTACACCGAATGTTTGGAATGATAATGTTGACCCAGACCAGGAAAACTAGAAAAGACCATTGGATAAACTTCTGTGCATTATTGTAACATTCCAGTCTATTGTTCTCAGATTCTGATCGATTATTGGAACATTCCAGTCTAATGGTCTTAGATTCTGATCCATTGTTGTAACATTCCAGTCGAATGTTCTCAGGTTATGAGCCATTACTGGAACATTCGAGACTATTGTTCTCAGATTCTGATATGTCCTCTCCCTGTCTCTGTAGCTACTGACTCCTTTCATGTTGGAGGCGATGTATCTGCTGCTACCATGGGATAAAGCAGGAAAAATGTCCCTTACCAATAGGAGAAAGAAAACTTCTTTTGACACAATTCTCCATGGAGACTGACATCAATCACAGTTACTGAACAGCCAGTTCCAGTTAACCCCTTTCACTACAGCATTTTCAGCTCACATTAACAACTGGACTGGATTGGATGTCAACATCACTAGGTATTGGTCTCATCTCCAATCACTAGTGAAGTCAGTGCTGAGGTGGGGATGAGGCACGGTGGAGTGAGGGGGTGGGAGGCGGTGGTGGGGTAACTGATGGATGTTTTCTTTTCGCAGGTTAGATGATTCCTCCTTGTTGTTCATGTACAATGTTGTACTGGCTTAAGCCCCCAAAATCATGCAAGCAGGTTGGTGTTATTGTGCTGTTCTCTCCTCCGCTAGAACAACTGCCAACCAAAAGATTGTTCCTGGGCAGAGTTGCCCTGGCTTTACAGATGAAGCTTGGATAGATGTGGACATGGCTCTGACTGCTGTCTGAAGGTAATGCTGTAATGTCAACACACAAGTTGTGCTTCAAGTTTTTTTTTAATTGGCAATGTTTTTGCTGTTATTGCTGTTATTCGCTTTAAAACAGTGAGATTTACTTTTTTTTCCTTCAGTCCAAAGAAAAAAAAGGCATGTACAAAGACCTTGCTCATTAAAACCAAAGGATTAATGAACCATCGACAGAGCTGGGCGGAAATGTGGCAAATGGAATTCAATGTAGCTAAGTGCGAAGTCGTTCACTTTGGTAGGAATAACAAGATGATGGATTACTGGGCTAATGGTAGGCTACTTGGTATTGTGGATGAGCAGAGGGATCTTGGTGTCCATGTACACAGATCTCTGAAAGTTGCCACCCAGGTAAATAGTGCTGTGAGGAAGGCATATGGTGTACTGGGCTTTATTGGCAGAGGAATTGAGTTCCGGAGTCCTGAGGTCATGTTGCAGTTGTATAAGACTCTGGTGCGGCCTCATCTGGAGTATTGTGTGCAGTTTTGGTCGCCATACTATAGGAAGGATGTGGAAGCTTTAGAACGAGTGCAGAGGAGGTTTACCAGGATGTTGCCTGGAATGGTAGGAAAATCTTATGAGGAAAGGCTGAGGCACTTGGGGCTGTTCTCATTGGAGAAGAGAAGGTTTAGGGGAGATCTGATAGAAGTGTATAAGATGATTAGGGGTTTAGATAGGGTAGATACTAAGAACCTTTTACCGCGAATGGAGTCAGGTGTTACTAGGGGACATAGCTTTAAATTAAGGGGTGGTAGGTATAGGACAGATGTTAGGGGTAGATTCTTCACACAGCGGGTTGTGAGTTCATGGAATGCCCTGCCCGTATCAGTGGTGAACTCTCCTTCTTTATGGTCATTTAAGCGGGCATTGGATAGGCATTTGGAAGTTATTGGGCTAGTATAGGTTAGGTAGGATTCGGTCGGCGCAACATCGAGGGCCGAAGGGCCTGTACTGCGCTGTATCCTTCTATGTTCTATGTTCTAACATTAGTTAGGAGATAGAAAGGAATGGGAGCAGTGCTTATGGAGATTTGAAGGAAATCAATGATAATCCCCCAGTCATCATTACGCTTTCTGGCAGACAGAATGAAATGCAAAGCAAAGCAACGAAACTGAGATAGAATGCTAATTGCTGATGTCTGCTAATTGCTCTGGGGTCGGAGATTAGCGCTACACTTTCACAGTGCTCGGGGTCTGTTTCGATTCCAACACTCAGGCGATTATCTGTGTGGAGTTTGCATATTCTCCCCAGGTCTGTGTGTAATTTATCCCAACAGTTCAAAGATGTGCAGAATAGGTGAATTGGCCAAACTAATCTTCTCATTGTGTTCACCGATGTGTAGGTTAGGCACATTAGTGAGGGATCAAGATCAGGGGGAGAAGAATGGGTCTGTGTCGATTACTCTTCCAAGGATCTGTTTCCACACTACATGCATTCGATGAATGTGAACAGGACAACATCAAACGGAAAGAATGGTATGCAACATAAGTATTTAATCAGCGGATATACAGTTTAACAGGGTTGTGCACATATAGAACATAGTATGTTACAACGCAGTACTGACCCTTCTGCCATCCATGTTGCGCCGACCTATGAAACCAATCTGAAGCTCATCTAACCTCCATTTTTCATCCATATGCCTGTCCAATGATCACTTAAATGGCCTTAAATTTTGCGAGTAACTTCTGTTGCAGGCAGTGCGTTCCACACCCTGTTCCTCTTTGAGTAAAGAAACGACCTCTGACATCTGTCCTGTACCCATTACATCTCAATTTAAAGTGACTTATCCTCGTGTTAGCCATTACCATCCAAAAAAAAGGCTCTTGCTATCCAGCCTATTGAATCTTTGATTATATTATACGCCTGAATTAAGACACATCTCAACATTCTCTCAAACGAAAACAGCCTCAAGTTCATCAGCCTTTCCTCATAAGACCGCCATACGAGGCAATAACCTAGTATTGCTCGTCTTTCCAATGATTCCACATCCTTCCATGAATGAGGTGACCAGAACTGTTGTCAATAGTCCAAGTGCGGCTGCACCAGGATTTTGTACAGCTGCAACATGATACAATGGTTCCGAAACTCAATCCCTCTACTTTTCAAAGCAAACACACCATATGCCTTCCGAACAACCCTATCAAACTGGGTAGCAACTTTTAGGGATCTATGTACATGAACACTGATGAATGTCTACTCATCTACACGACCAAGAGTTTTTCCAAAAGCTCAATACTCTGCATTCCTGTTGCTCCATCCAAAGTGAATTGCCTGACATTGTTCCACATTGCATTCCACTTGCCACCTCCCCGCCCAGCCTCCAAATTATCTGTGTCTTGCTGTAACCCACAACATCATTTGGCACTATCCACAACTCTAGCAATGTTAGTGTCATCTGCAAATTTATGAACCTATCCTTCCACGCCATCATTCAGCTCTTTTATAAAGATGACAAACAACAGTGGGCCTAAAACAGATCCTTTCGGTACACCATGAGTCACTGCACTCCAGGATGAACATTTCCCATCAGCTACCACGCCCTGTGTTCTTTCAGCTAGCCAACTCCTGATCCAAACCGCTAAATTACCCTCAATCCCATGCCTCTTATTTTTTTTAAATAGCCTATCGTGGGGAACCTTACCAAATGCTTTACTGAATGTCATATACACACATCAAACGGTTTACCCGCATCCACTTGTTTGATCACCTTCTCAAAAAATTCAATAAGGTTTGTGAGGCACGACCTACCCTTCACCAAACCGTGTTGACTGTACCTAATCAAGTTCTTCCTTTCTAGGTCAGTATAATCCCTATCTCTTTAACAATTTCAATACTTTACCCATAACCAAAGGAACGCTCACTGGTGTATAATTAGATTCTACTAACATTCTTGAATAAGGTAACAACATTTGCTATCCTCCAGTCTACTGCACTATTCCTGTAGGCAATGAGAACATAAAGATCAAAGCCAAACGCTCTGCAATCTCCTCCCTGGCTTCCCAGAGAATCCTAGGATAAATCCCATCCAGCACAGGGGATTTATCTATTTTTACACTTTCCAGAATTGCTAAAACTTCTTCCTTGTGAACCTTTATCCTATCTAATCTACTGACCTGTCTCTTAGGATTCTCCTAAACAACATTGGCTATTTTCTAGTGTGAATACTGATGAAAAAAAATCACTTAGCGCTTTCCCTACCACCTCTGACACAAAGCACAAATTCCCACTACTACAGTTGATAGGCCCTAATCTTACTCTAGTCATTTCTTTAATTCCTGATATAGGTATCGAAAGCCTTCGGGTTTTCCTTGACCCAATCAACCAACCACTTCTCATGTCCCCTCCTGGCTCTTCGATGCACAGAATATTCAGAATTAAAAACCACAACATGAATAACATAATGTACTGGGCCTCAGAAAGAATACGGAACAACATGAGTAGAAAAATAACTCATTACGTGTTAATACAGAGATATTGGCTCCAGTAACCACCGCCTTTGTTATAATAATGATGTACAATTCTAATGTGTTAATATAAAACTTTCGGCTCCTGTGAAGAATATTGGACACAGATCCACCTCCTACACGATTCCTCGATCACCCATAGCTAAAGCAAGTCGTTACAGATGAACAATTTTTCATGGTCAATTGGGAGGAATCAGAAAAACCTGGACGAAACACTTGCAGACACGGGAAGAATATGAAAGCTCAATACGAAGGGTGGCCCAAGCGTGGAATTGAACGCAACTTCCCAGGTGTTTCGAGACAGCTGTGCTAACCACTGAGCCACCGTGCCACCCATCCAAATATGACATTGTGATAGCGTATATGAGGGAAATTGGAAATCTCAAATCCAAGTGGAAAATGTTGGTGAAACACAACTGATGAGTCAGTATCTTGAGAGTGAAAGAGAGTAAATATATTAAGACAAACATGACTCTGTTCTGAAAAAGTCATGTTAGTCTCAGAAAGTTAATCTCTTTCTGCTCAGATGCAGCTGGTCCTGTTGAAGCTTTCCAGCACTTCCAACTTCCTTTTTCTTTTGGACTGTAGATATTTTTCTGATATGAAAGGGAACAGTGAAGCTGCCATTTCAGTTAAATCTCATGTATTTGGCTTTCGTCATTGAATGAAATATGAAAAGCTTTTTATTTGGCAGAGATCTAAATAATAACAACATTTTCCGTGTCATAAATCATCATGAACCTGTTGAATTCAGTGGCCATGAATCACATGATCAATCCTCTATAAGTAACCAATTGAATTAAGGATCCCAATCATTACCTCAATTTCATATCATGCTCCTGGTGTCACTAGGGTCATACGCATTCAGCAAGGTCTTACATTTCTGAAACTTTAGATGAAACAGTAGAAACATAAGGTACATTGGTACAGGGCATAGTTATCTACGGGTTTTGGAAGGAACTAGCACGGACAGATTTTATGTGTCAAGTACAATCACTTTGGAAAACGCGACATAGAGCAGCCTACTTGGATCTCTTCTGTCCAAGTGACGCACATACACACGGAGCTGCTTGTAGGCACATGAGAAGATATTTTAACAATTGGTAGTGAAGGGACAGCAAAGTAGTCCCTCGTCAAGATGTTTGTAACATGGAAGATAAATTGTAGACATTGTTTTTCCATTGTTCCCATTGCCAGTGCAGAAGGTTCCCTAATTCCCATTAATCACAGTTTTATTCAGGGTCCTTGATTCCACCCTCAGTCAAGTCCTGCTTCGACTGAACGGGAAGTCTCTCCGATCACACCTCAAATTATATTGAAAGAATAAGGAGCAAAAGAGAAGAATACTGTTTGTTTGATCAATATCCTCACAATATACAAAAGGAAATTGATACATGGACTTCCAATTCTGTGCCAAGATGGTTGTCCTGTTGGTGATGAGGCAGTTTGGTTAAGTGTTGGTGATAAAGGGACAGGAAGAAACTCCACTCTATAGCAATAGTTAACAAAGCCATCCTGGTCACGGCGCATCAGACAGTGGCAAACATGCTGTTTTCTGTTGCTGTTGGACAGTGATCATTTCAAACGTACCATTGACTGATGACATGTAGTAGCACAGAAGTCAGCAATGTCCAGCATTTAGTGTGAGAGCAAAATGTGGAAGGGAGAGTCAGGGAAAGTGGGAGTGATAGGGAAGTAGTGTTGATACACAGTGTGAGAAGTGTGAAGGGAGATGGTCAGTGGAAGGGTATGCCACAGCAGAAGGGTCAATGCAAGGAAAGTAGGTGGATAAGGAAAGAATATGAAGGGGAGTAGGTGATGGGTCAGAAGGACCATCTATAGCAGGGAAAACCACGCAGTTGGAAAACTGAGATTGAAGGACAATTAAACATCACTATTAAGGAAAGTTGGGATCTGGTTTCCTTTGAATATTAGGAAAATGTTTCTCATACTGCTTTTATTGGCAGGATTCTTGTTCATATTGTTCATATTCTACATTTCTGTATCTCCATCAAGTGCAGACATTTTCTGTTCTCTCCAATTCATTATCTCAACATTATGTCACTGTATGTCACTAAACAACATCCATAATGGTGGGTGTTTTTTCCATGAATTTGCTTCCAATTCAATGTAGACATGAGAATGTGATTTGATCTTCTACTGCATGCTTATAACGCAGAATTTAATTGAATCTTCATCCTCATCACCTTAGTTCTTTCAAACAAACTTCATGAATGAGCCTGTGTCCATCCAACAGATTGAAAAAAGTTCCCTGTGCTCTGACGGGATTGCAGCGAATGTTACAAAGAATAAGCTATAGGTCCACGTACAATGGAAATGTTGCAGTACCAAAAGCGACTCCAAGAATAATGAAGTACAAGTCTTATGAATAATGCAGAGGGCCGGTGTATAAAAGCAGAATTCAGTTCCATGTCCAAAATAAAATTTGTGGCTCTCTAATAAAAGCCCTCTCCTGCATCATGCTGCAAATTCACCAAAAGAGGGAAAACTATAGACTGGAATTATCAATTCTTCCTCTGCAACAACGACTGTAGAACAGGTAGAAAATCAAGTTTTGTTTCTGATTTCATACACGTTGATGATAAGAATGTGGGAGATGGGGATGGGGGTTAGAGCAGGATAAACAATGTTGTGGATGACACAATGATTATTCCATGGTTCACAGTGAGGACAACAATATCAGGTTACAGGAGGGTACAACCGGATTTTTCAGATGGCCAGATCAATGCCTAAAAAACGTAACACTGCAATATGTAAGATGCTGCACATTGAAAGAATAACAGCAAGAGAGTACTCAAACCATGAAGATAGGCTAGATTTGCTTTTGATTTACTTTGGAGCAGAGAAGGTTATGGTGTGAACCTGACAGAGGTGTATAACAGCATGAGAGGTATAGACAGTGTGAACAGACAGCAGCTGTTCCCCTTAGTCACACGGTTACAATCAAGGGGATACACGTTTAAAGTGAAATACAAGAGATTGAGTGAGGATTTGTGAAAACTGTTCTGAATCCAGAGAGTGATATGCTTCTGGAATACATCGCCAGTGAGGGTGGTTGAGGAAGCAAATCAGACAAACTTGGCAAAACACTTGCATCAGCACTTGATGGTGCCGGATTTGATAGGCATCTTCTTTATTATACGATGCCATAATACATTGTGAAGCACCACCCAACGGTAATTGCTGGTTTGTTCCATCGAAGTGTGCTCAGTAAGTGGGGAGATTACAAATCAGCATCATCCCATGGAGCATCAGCACTTACTAAACCGAGGACAGCCTGAAAATATCTTGAAAATATCCAAGCTAATTCACATGCTCAGTGTAAGTTTCGTTCAATAATCCCACCAACATTATTCCAGATGTTTAACACCATTAGTTTAAGGGCACCAATAACATACAAAGAAACATTCCTTCTTTGTTATATTGACTTCTAGTTTTCAAGTTGTTATTTCTCTGCAGAATAATAAATTTCTTGCCACGTATTTGCTTTGACAAAAAGCCAGCTTTCCTGCCAACTGTTCATCACAGTACAGCGGCTTGTTTAACACTGCGTCCACCACCAGTAATATTTACTCCCAGCTAAACCAGCACATAAGATGCACAGCTGGTACTCCCTCTCAACAGCCACTTGGAAGGACCAACACCAACTGGACTGGGACTTCTCAAGGACAAATTAATGTTTGTTTAGCTCCATTGAAATCCGAAATGAATTTTTGAAAAATCCAATTTCCTCATAATAATTGAACAATGTAGACATGTTTGCTGATCTGATGAGCTTATTGAGGACTTTGAAGTAGTACGAATACATTGAAATAAAAGGCCAACTGACAGCCCAGATCATGAATAACATAAGTTAATACAGCATTTAATCAGCAGCTGAATGAGCACAAAATGCCAGAGTAGAGTCGACCATGCGCCTTGAGGTAACTTTCATTCATGTAGTTTGGTGTTTTCTGGTTGGTGTAGACATGTTGCGCTGAATGGCCTGTTTGTGTGTCATAAAACTCTATCAGTTTAATTCTTGTAAACAGAAAATAGTCTCACCATTTCTATCGCTTGTGAGCATCAATTAGTGAAGAATATAATCGCCAAGGTCACACTGCATCCTGAATTGAATCGAAACCATTGTCCCTTCACTGTCACTTGTTCAGAATTCTGTAGCTCTCCCTGAAACAAAAATGTTATGTTCCTGCACCACGACGACAATTGGGATTCATTAACATATTATGAGTGAAAATTAAACACAAGCAACAGATCGGTGGCGTTGCTAACGAAACTCACCTCACAATAGCATTTATTGTCCATCTCTGGAGGCAGTTAAGAATCAACCAAATTTGTGTGGGTTTGAAGTCATACAAAGGTGAGATCTGGTAAGAATGATGGTTTCCGTTCCTAAAGGACACTCGTGAAATGTATGGCTGTTTCTAAATATAAGCAATGTTTCATGATCATCAATAGGCCCTTAATTTCAGGTTCATATTGAATTTAAATGTCGCTAGCTACCGTGACAGCATTGGAATCCGAATCCCCAGAACATCATCTGGATGAGCAGTCGGCGATAATACCACCAGGCCATCACTGTCGTTTTATTGTTGACTTCCTTGTTAGGCTACGGATCACTTTTCATCTTTTTACAATTACTTATCCATTAAGGATTGCACTTTAATTGAGGTGTTCTGATTATCTCCTAAAGTAGTTACCACGGTTATTCAACTATCCTGCACTTTAATGTTTTTGTGAAGTCCACTTGGGCAAATCGCTTCCACAGGCCAGTAAAGTTGTCATTGCCCAACACTAAACCTCTCATGTGTGACTGTATTCACTGTTTCAATCTGAATGTTAACCTAGAGCCAGCTGTGCTACTCTTTCTAAGATGATTCTTACGACAATATAATTTATCACTTTTTCCTCATTACGTAATACCAAAGTCGGTTCTCTGATTGGTTCCATGTCCTGTTCATCGAAGAAGTAATCCCTCATAGATTCGATGAGTCGTTCTTTGTGTGTCCTCTTGCAAATTGATTAATCCAGTCAATATACATGTTCAAATTACCCATAATCACTCGTGTGCCCTTGTTTCAAGCCATCATTATTTCTTGGATCATGCTATTCCCTACTTTGAAAGTACTTTGCTGGGATGGGTGTATATGGGTTAGAAATGCTCCTTCCAATGGGTTTCTTTCAATGTGTTCGATTTTGAACCGGACTGGTTCATCATTTTGTCCAACGTGTTAATATTATTTCTTAATTCAGCCTTGACATTATCCTTGACCAATACAGACACTCCATCTGCTGTTCCTCCTTGTCTGAATACTGTGCACCCGTGGACATTTGACACCCCGGCTTTGACCTTCCTGTAGTCACGTTTCAGTAATCCCCACCATGACATATCTATTTATCTCTGCTTGAGCTGTCAGTTCATTAATTGTACACCAAATACTGCACGCTTTTATGTAAAAGTATTGTTTTTATATAAGTTCTATTGATATGTCTTTATTTTTTAATACTTTTGTGCACAAGCTCTCCATACTTATTTATTGATCCCCAATAAGAGTAAGCCTATAATATACTCCAACTTTCTACTCATATTTTTAAATTGTTATGATTCTTTCCCTCAGTATGGTATTGTTCAGGCCCTGCCTGTTTATTCGACCACCCTCTACTTTCTGTTCAGTTTCTGACCTACTGCTTTGGGCCCCATCTTCCTGAGTTGCACGACCACACCTCCCTTCCAGGATGTTGGGGCCCCTCCAGTTAAGGCGCACACTTTCATTTTTGTACAGTTCCCACCCGATCTGGAAGGAATCCGAATCATCCAAAAACCATAACAACTCCTCCCAGACCAGTTCTTTAACTCGACTCGACTATCTTGCTCACAATGCTGGTCGTTAAGAAAGGCACTGTGGGAAAAGATGTGATAAAAGAAGCTAAGCCAGTGGCACTAGTGGAAGTATTAAAGGAAACAGTGTGAGTGACTGAGAGAGTGTGAGTTCCAGGAATCGAGTTTATTCTTGGGAATGATTTAGCAGGGTCCAAGTTGGGAGCAACAGTAATTGTTGTGGAAAAGTCCAAGGAATAAAAAGAAACTGAGGAGTTAAAACAGAAGTATCCTGCTATTTTCCCAGACTGCACAGTAACCAGATCCCACTGTCATAAGTCACAGCATGAAGCACACAAACTAAAGACAAAGATGAAGGAGTTGATGTTCAGTTGGCGGACACCCTGTTTGACGTAATGGTGCAGGGAAAAATTGAACAGGTAGTGGGTCAGACAGAAGTGTTTAGTCCTGTAAGGCGAAGGGACTTGCAAAGGACAGACAAGATGATAAACGATATATATGTGAATGCGTACTCTGAAAAGAAGGCAAAGATATTCCTGAGGGGTATTATCTGAAAGATAGAATCCTAAGACAGAAATGGAGACCATGCTAAGTTAGTGCAGAGGAGGAATGTGCCGAAGTGCATCTGATTGTTTTGCCACGAACATAGAGAAGGGAAGCGTTAGGGTAGCACATGAACTACCAGTGGTAGGTCATCTCGGGAAGAAAGACTCAGGCTAAGGGACAAAAACATTTTTATTGACCTGCAATGCACAAAGATGTGGTTAACGTTTGGCAGGCTTATCATACATGCCAAATGGTAGGTTTGTCACAGGCAATAATGAAAGTAACATCTGTAATGCCAATTCCCAGATTCGACGACCCCTTCATGTGGATTATAAATGAGTGTGTAGGTCCCTCCTGAAAAGTAGAGGAGAGGGAGAACTGGAGAAACAGATGTTAGTTACTGCCTGACAGAGTGAGGAATGAAATCCAAATGTTGTGGATTTTGAAATGCCTCAAAATATTTTTCAAATGAAGAAGTCTTTGAGCTTTGAGACAGTTTCATAAACGATCTGTCTCAGGAGCATAGAACGCAGTTGAAAAGTTTGTTATTGCACTATGAGGACATATGTAAGAATCACATGAGGAGGAGCAATGCTATTGTACACGAAGTAGACGTAGGGAATACTTTTCTGATAAAACAACACCCATATCAGCTTAATCCTCTCAAAGCCAGAAAGGTCCAAAAGGAGGTGGAGGCCATGCTCATGGAGAACATCACCAAACCAAGCCCGACCGAGTACAGCTCACTGATAGTCTTAGTTCACAACCTGAACGGTGTTGGCTAATACTGTGTGGATTATCGGAAGGGTCTGTTTGCATATTTTATGACTCTAATAGTCGATGACTCTGTAACACATTTTTTATCATTAATTCTTCATTCTCCTCAATTCATTTCCAAGTCAAAAATCCTCTGTAAATGCTTTTAATGATCGAACTTCATGAACTTTCTTAAACTGAAAATTCCTCACATTGATGTGGTGCTGTCGAACACAGCAGCAGCAGGAGCAGGATTATGTTCAACTACAATCTGTAACTTTTTGCCTGGGATGATCCATCAGACGACCATTACTACCAAGCCAATCTATGTTTCAGTGCTGTATGAGTGAACATGCCAGTTTCAGAACCATGTGTGTCTAAACCTGACGGCAACCCGCTGAACCTACCACAACTGACTGCATGTAATCCAAACAGTAGAACTAACATCTAATATACAGGGTGCAATTTACCCGTGGCCAACTGACCAACCGTCCTGCTGCATTCAGTCATAAATATCGATGGACCATGAAACAGCTCACTGTCAGACAGGGTTCCACAAATATCACCATCCTAAATAATTAAACAGCCCTGTAACTCAATGTAAAAGACAAGGATGCGGTATCTGCACCATCCTCAGCCAGAAGTGTTGAGTGGATGATCCACCTCAGCCTCATTATGATGCCCACAGAATCACAGATGCCAGTCTTCAATTAATTTGACTCACTGCATGTGGCATGAAGAAAGGACTAAACACAATAGATACGACAAAAGCAATGGGCCCTGACCCCATTCCTGAAATACGACTGAAGACTTGTGCTGCACAATAAGCCGTGTTCCTGGGGAAGCTGTTTCATTCCAGCTCCAACTCTGACATCTCCCTGGCAATGTGGAAAATTACTCAGCTATGTCCAGTTCCCTAAGCGGGGAATAAATACAATCTGACCAATTAGCATCCCCTCAGTTCCATCACGACAGACAAATTGGTGGGAGTTCTTTTTTTAACAGAGTTGTCAAGCAGCACAGAAATAACTAGCTCAGTGTGGTTTCTGATAGGTCCCCATGTGGAGATGATGCTGTTGTGGAAATTGCATTGGATTACTAATCCAGACCAGGCTAATGGTCCGGCAACTGGAGGAAGTTAAAAACAGTTAATAAAATATCGACATTTTAAATCTGGTGTCAGTAACAGTGATCCTGAAATCAATGTCGACTGTAAACTTCAATTTACTGTGACCTCTTGTTTTAGACAACCCAGCCAGGGGAATTATCATCGTTGCTTCCAATCTGTCTCGCCCTGTAAGTGTTCGAATTATTTCATTCAGATCTCCACTCATTTTCCTAAATCCCAAGGAATACAGGTCCAGTCGCCCCAAACCCTGCTCGCCTCAACAAGTCTGTCATCCCAGCGATCAGTCTGATCATCCTTCACTGCTCTCCCTCAATGTCAGGTTTGTCCTACATTAAGTAAGGAGACCAACGTTGCACACAATACTGTAAAATGTTCGGGATGGGCGTCTCCCCAATGGCCTGTACAATTGCAGTAAGACACCCTTAGTCCTGTGTTCAAATCCACCTGAAATGATCGTCACCACACCCTTTACCTTCCTACCTGGTTTGTGTTTCTGCAATATTGCTGTCATGACTGTTGCACAGGGAGATCCTGAACTTTTCAATGTTACAGCTACCCACTTGGTGGGTCTGTGTTCACAGGTTTGTCTGCCAGTATCATTCTCAGTATTGACTTCTGGCTTCAGAACTCACTGCCCTGCACTGACCATGGAGGTCTGCGCAGAAGAAACCAAATAAAAAGCAAAAATCCCTCTAACATTCAAAATGTTTCGCTCAACCCATTTCAAATTATTGGTTGCTGTTCTATTGTTTCCACCAAAATAAACACCGTCACATCCACCCCCATCGCTCTTCATTTGCCATGTTTTTGCCCATTCACTCTATTTGTCTCAATCACTTTGGAGCTTTTTTAAAAAATATATTCCTCGCCCACTCACAATCCGACATCATTTAGTGCCGTCAATAGACTGGGTAATACTGCAGTTGATTCTCTCGACCAACTGTTTATGATGCATTGGGAATAGCTGGAGCCAAAATACCGATCCTTGCAACACGCAAAGATCCTTCCACTTCAAAACAGAATGTTCTATTCCTGTTCACTGTTCCCTGTCAGCTCTTCCATTCTAAAATCATGTTCAGATTTTAGCCCCATCCCTGTAACATTTGACTTTGCACACAAGGCCAGAGTCTTTACCAGAATCTTTCTGAAAATCCAAATGCACTGCATCCATTGCTTCACCGTATGTATAGACCAGTCAGTTTCTCAAATATGATTCCCATTTCATGTTGACCCATTACATAAGAACTAGGAAAATTAATAAGAACATGGCTGTTCTTTTCATGGCCTCAGCTCTACTTGCCCGTCCGCTCCCTATAACCATTAGTTCCTTTACTGCTCAGAAAAGTCTCTATCTGAGCTTCAAACACATTCAATAACAAAGCTTCAACTATTTCACTCAGCAGGGAGTTCCACCAATTCACAACCTTCTTGGTCAAGACATTCCTTCTGAATTCAGTCCTGAATCTGCTCTACCTAATTTTGAGACTTTGCCCTTTTGTCCTAGTTTCACCTACTACTGGAAACGTACTCTGCATTTCAATCTGATCTATTTCCTTCATAATTATATATGTTTCTATCAGATCCTCTCTCATTCTTTCAAATTCCAATCAATATATAATTCCAGTATAATCAATCTCTCTTCATAAGGAACCCTTCAACTCGGGAACCAACCTAGTGAACCTTCTCTGTATCCACCGCAGTGCCAGGACATCATTTCTCAAGTGAGGAGACCAAAACTGCACACAATACTCCAGGTGTGGTCTCACCGGCACCTTATACAGCTGCAACATAACCTCCCTGCTTTTAAACTCAATCCCTTTAGCAATTCTATTTGCCTCGTTAATTACCTATTGCACCTGCAGACCAACGTCTGTGATTCATGCACAATGACACCCAAGTCCCTCTGCACAGAAACATGCTGCATTTGTTTTAGCATGCAAGTAATAGTCCTTTTCACTGGTATTCCGACCAAAATGGATGACTTTGCATTTATTACAATTGTACTCCATCTGCCAGACCTTTGCCCACTCACTTAAACTATTTATGTTCCTTTGTAAAGTTTAACATTCCTCTGCACACTTTGCTCTGACACTCATTTTAGTGTCATCTGCATTCTTTGAAACACTAACGTGGTGTCCAACTGCAAATCGTCCATGTAAGCTGTGAATAATTACGGTCCTAGCACTGATCCCTCAGGCACACCACTAGTCAATGATCAGAAACAAGAAAAAAAACACTCATTTATTCCCACTCATTACTTCTTGTTAGCTAACCAATCGTCTATCCATGTTCATGCATTACCCGTAATGCCACACATCTTTACCTTACGCAGGCAGATTTCTTGGCGGCACTGTGTCGATTACCTTTTGTAAATCTAGGTACACCGCATCTACTGAGCACCGTGGTCATAATGTCTTCATAGATTTCCAGTAAATTAGTTAAGCATGATTTGCCTTTCGTGATCTGATCCTGTATCAGCCCAATGGGACGATTCCTCTCAAGATGCTTTGCTATTTATTCCTTGATTACATATTCAAGCATTTTCCCCATTACACTTAATGGCTAACTGGTCTATAGTTCCCCACCTTTGTCCACATCTCGTTTTAAACGGTGGTGTCTGATTTCCTGTTTTACAATCTGCTGGAACTGCACAAGAGTCCAGTGAGTTTAGAAAAGTTTCCACGAATGCATTTACTATTTCTCCCACTATCTCTGTTAGTAAATTGTGATGCATTCCATAAGAGCCAGGAGACTTATCTACCTTTGGCTCCATTACCTTGCTTAACACAATCTCTTTCGTAGGAATGACTGTTTCCAGGTCCTCAACTACCTTTCATCTGACATGTTACTAATCTATTTCACAGACAAGCTCGACAAATTATGTGCTCAAATCCGCGGCCGTTTCCTCATACCCCATTACTGAATCCCACTTCTCACCCTCGAAAGGACAATTGATTACCTTAGCCACTATTTTTTTTATATACTTGTAGAATCTTTTGGTACATGTCTTTATATTCTGAGGTAATTTACTCTCATAATCTATCTTATGTTTTTTGATAGCTTTTTTGTTGCTTTCTTTTGACGTTTATATTTTTCCAAAACTTTCAGTTTCCCAGTGGTCTTTGTCATTATTTATGTCAGTTATTTTAATTTGATAGCTTCCCTTATTTCCTGAGACATCCACAACAGATTACCCTTTTCCTACAGTCCTTCCATTTCCCTGTTATATACTGTTGCTGAGCACTTGGAAAAATTGCACTGAAAACCAGCCAGTGTTCATCAACGGTTCCACCTTCAAGTCTTTGCTTCCAGCCATCTTTAGCCAACTCCTCCCTCATCCTATTGTACTCTCCTTTGTTTAAGCACAATACTCTGGTATTGGATTTTATCTTCTTTCCTTCCATCTGTATGCTGAGTGCAACCATTCTTTAAGTCCCAATAATTTCTCCCAATGCAATTATTTATTAATTTCATTATTTATCTCACGACACTAAGGCTTCCTAGTCTTGCTGAGAAGATTTGACTTGTTTTTTTTCATCTTCTGTGAAGACAGAACTAATGTATTTGCTTCATAGTTCTGTCACTTCCCTGCTGTAATGCTGTATTCTCTGGGTTCAGACTGGAACGAAGCTGCACTTGTTTTCTCTTACCTTTTCCTTTGACAGTTCACTCTTATAACTCTTGTTAATAATCTCTTCAGAAACCCACCAATTCATGTTTACACCATGCAATCACAGGAGCATAGACTGTGTTCTGTCAGAAATTTCAATTAGATCAAGACATCAGATCTGTATCCAATACACCAGGTACAGTCTCACCAACACCGTGTAACTCGTGCAGAATGTCTTTACTTCTAGTCGGAATAAATTACTGTTGAAGCTGCAATCTGTACTGAAACCCACACGTGGTAGATATCACAGTAAGCCCCTCTCATTCCTGATGAAGGGCTTATGCCCGAAACGTAGAATTTTCTGTTCCTTGGATGCTGCCTGACCTGCTGCGCTTTTCCAGCAACACATTTTCAGCTCTAATACTCCAGCATCTGCAAATCTCACTTTCTCCTCGAAGATATCACAGTAAGTCAGACAGCATCCGTGGAGAGAGAGCATGGAGCTCTACATCGCCTATATACTGATTCGCTTTAAACAAAAGCAAACCTAAATTTTAACCTGCTCAATTTACGTATGGTTCTCCCAGTACACTTTGTTTTCTTTCTCTGTTAACTTACTGCATGAGTTCTTGAATATCCTCCTGAGTGTCCAACTATACCATATTCACTGGTTTTCCATTGTTTACATTCACAAGGGTTATCTTCAAGCAAAAAGTTTGCAAATTTTGATTACCCTTTCAGAAATCTAGAATCATTCTCTTGACGTTTGCAATTGTCCTCTAAGTGTCCAAGATCAGATTCTTTACAATAAAGTTCAACAGATTCCCTACTGTGGATAACAGGTTAGCCACTCTGTAGGTCTCCACTCTCCCTCCTCTTCCCTTCTTAAATCCTTGGAATGCATTCAAAATCTTCCAAACTGGACATTAAAAATACAATGATCCTCAATGCAATCAACGTGTGCATTACTGTTTTCTCTGAAATTTCAGTATGAATTACATCTGGTCTGTCAGACTTATCAATCCTCAATCCACATCCGTTTTCAAATACTACCTCATCGCTGATATGGATGATTTTAGCGTTTAGTTACACAAGTCCCATTATTAGTTGGTATTTCCTCCATGAAGACAGACACTAAGTAACTGGTTAGTTTCCCTGTTATTTTTTTCTTTTCTCTACAATAAGTACCACCTTCTGATCACACAACACCAATTTCAAAACAGTCCGAACTCTAGCTCGGTGATCAACATACTGTTGGAGCAACCCATCTCACACACCCTCATGAAATCCATTTCCCCAGCATTAAAATTCACTTGGGTTAACACTGTTCAGATGTGAACTTGAAGCTGTCCATTTTTATTGTAGTACCCACAAAACTTGGATGTGTAATTTTCTGTTCTGTAATATAAACAGCATTTGTATCACAATTTTGTCTTTGAGATACAACTCCCATCAATGTTTGCTTCTACTTGCGATTTCTGAGCTCCACCTTACCAGATTCTGTGGAACCTGAGTGACATGGGCTCTGGGGAGATTAATGGCAGATTCAGGCGAGATGTTCGGTGAGGCATATCTCAACATTGATGTCATCTCTTACCCATTTCTCTCAAGCACACTAATCCTACGAATACCACCACATTGAAATCCCACTATTCCCCCCTGCCCCCTAATCCAATCTCTATAATCTGGCATTTTCTTTGACTAACGCACCTTACCTGCAAATCCTGGGACTGGGAGGCATCTGGAATACCCGATAGAAACCCTTGCAGGCACAGGGTGAATGTAAGACAGTGATTCGAGACTGAAATTGAACCTGGATCCCTGGTGCTGTGAGGCAGCAGTGCTAACCACTGAGCTACCCAGTGTGGGCAACACAACGTGCCTACGCAATTCAGCCCTCGAAATGTGACTTAACAGCAGGGAAATTCCGTAAGTGCCCAAACCTGTCACTGAGCAACAGAAGGAGGACATTGAGACCTTAAGCGCCTTGATCAGGAACAGGAGCAAGACATGCAAGCCATCGAGAAGATAATGTAGGAACACCGGGAGGATATTCAGCCCATCGAGAGTATAATGTAGGAGCACCAGGAATACATTCAGCGCATCAAGTGTGTAAAGCAGGAACAGAATGAGTCCAATCAGCCACTCATGCCTCTTACATAGCAATTGGAACAGATCATTTACAACCTTGTGAATTGCAGGGGAATGTCAAGGTTACAGAAAGGGAAGAACTTCGAAAAGCCAATTTCACAAGGGAATGAAAAGTGATGAACAAACTATTGGGAATTGAAGATAAATTGTTAGAATCAGCAATTAAGGAATTAATAACAGCATATGATCAAATCAAACCACAATCAATCTCAGTTAACATGATTGACTGAAGAATAAATCAGGTTTGAATTTTTTGACTTACGTTTTAAAGAAATAATCTGACTAACAAGGTGGATGAAGGGGATCCTAAAGACGTCTCAGTTCTGGACTTCCAGAAGGCATTGCATAACGTGCCTCACAAAAGATTAATATGCAAAACAAAACCAAACAGGATAAGTAAAATGTATTTTATTGGAGAGGCGCTAACGAATAAAAGCCATGATACGGAGGTGCTGGTTTGGACTGGGTTGGACAACGTTAGAAATGGCAAGATACCAGGTTATAGTCCAACAATTTTATTTTGAAAATCACAAGCTTTGGTCCCGCTGTTCCTTCATCAGATGTTCGTGAGAGAAGAAGGCCTTAGACATATAATTTATAAGGAAATTCATGCACATGAACTTAACACATCGAAGATGCCTCCCAAATCTTTTCTCAGTTCGAATGGAGGTGCGGGCTTTGATTGATTAATATGCAAACCTGAGAATTTATTTCAAGTCACTGCCTGGAGATAACTTAAGGTATTAACGACGTAAAGGAAGGGACCCCTCCAGACAGACTATGTTTTTGAGGCTTGAGGTGTTGTTTGAGTCTGTCTTTATCTTCTTCTGGAGTCAGACTGATTTTATTCCCAAAGTATGAGTTTATAAAATACCGCATTGACTGACTATATATAAATTGTACATTGTTGACAAAATATGGTTCATTGGTATGAGTGAGGGGAGTGTGTGGATATGCATGTGAGAGAGGGTGAGTGTGAGTGTGCATGGGGAGGAGAGGGAGAGGTGCATGGGTGCATGTCGGAGGAGAGCGAGTGGATGTGTGTACCTATGTTAAGACGCAGACAGATTTGGCAGATCCCTTTCCCCACACACTCACTCCGAGGTTTCAGAGCTTCCCCTCTCTGAATCTCTGCTCATTTTTTGTTGTTCATGTTACAGACCCAGATGCTGTAACTACAGTCCCTATGCTCCATCCAGATTTGGGTCAACAAATGATCAGATCTCTCTGAATGTGAGAGTCAGCTCACAGCACGACCTCCAGTAAGCCATCCCCATCCCATCCACTAAGGTTTCAATAACAGGAGACAGTCAGAAGCTCCTCAGTTACAAGTTAGATACCCGGTCCTTTATAATGATAGTCGAGGGATTCCCTCGTGTTACTGACTGCACAGTCCGCTGAGAGCGAGAAATACAGGCGTTCAGTGGACACACACGTCTCTTAAAGCTACTGGAACCCCATGTCCAACATGGAGCAGCACATGGGACACAACAGGAGGTGAACAACAGCCCAATACACACTATTTCACTGTTTCAGAGCTTCACAATACCAGCATTCGATACAATCAGAAGCCAAAAACAAAACATAGAACGATAAAGAAAAACAAGCAATTAATTAACTGATAACATGTTGTGAATTTATGGATAAGGAGATTGGGGAGTGAGAATAACTGGAGAAGTGAGACAATGGTGTGTTCAATCACAAAAATGAAAACATCAAATGAAAACATTGGCAGATCAGTTGAAATGCTTCGTTACACCAAAATCTGAACCTGTCTCCCAGAACCAACTCAGACACCAGAAGCTGGGACAAGGTACCAGCCAGAATGGAGGACTGTGCAGACCATGCTAGTGGAGTACTCCATGATCTGGACTACCTGCCCAGCATGGGGACCATTGCAAACCTTTTCCAGTATATTGCTACTATACTTGAACTACAGAAAGGTTTTAGACGGGAAGATTTGCAATCCATGCAGTGAGTGACAGTGAATGGTTTCCCACAAATATATGGTTCTGTATCTCCACTGCAATAATATAAGGCTAGAGACTGTGAGTGTGTGTGTGTGTGTGTGTGTGTGTGTGTGTGTGTGTGTGTGTGTGTGTGTGTGTGTGTGTGTGTGTGTGTGTCACAGTGCCAGAACGAAAAAAGGACACTGTTGTTGTTCGTGGTGGTTTGGAGAGTGAATGCTTACCAAGTAGAGTAAATGAAAAGAGCAATAGTACAGTCACACATGATTAATGCAAATAATAAATGGACAGTGAAACTTATCAGGTACACCAACAATAGCCAGGGTAGGATAATAAAAATATTGAATAATGTACAGTGCATATTCGAGCCGCCATGGTAATGGCCACCAATGATATGTGGAAAGACTCCATATATAATCGGATAAACTCCTTTCCATTGTTGTTATATTCCAGTCTAATGTCCTCAGATTCAGACCTCCCATTCCCCTCCCTCTGTAGCTGCTGATCCCTGTTAATGCTGTCAGTGATACTCCCAATCACACAATGGGATAACACGTTGAACGCTGCCCATTTTATCATTAAAATATGTAAACCCTCCACTGGGATAAGGACATTCTATGGAGACTGACATTAATCACAGTCACCAAACAAACAGGTTCAGTTAACCATTTCCTTCCATTCATTTTACATAAAAGGGAACATTTACTCAGTCTGGACTGAATGGATGATGGTTGCTGAGTGATAGATCATAAGTCTTTCAATCGTTTTAATCTTTCTTCCTTGTATGCTGGAGTATTGCTGGAACATTGCAGGGTTGTATATGTTCGAACCTGTTTATAAATGGAGACATGGATAGAATAACAGACCAGATGCATAAAATGCCTGGTAGGGAAGTTTCCAGATACCTTGAGTAATGCTGCTTGTAGTTTGAAATGCCCTGGCATCAATCCATTTCATAACCTCGAGGCACCAATCAGCGCATTGAAATTGCTGCTCAGGAACAGGGAAAATCGACTCCGTCCCCAAGTGCCTGCTCTCGAGGCATAGGAAGACATAGGCCTTTCGGCCGGTTACACAGGGACAGGAGGAACTAATCAGCCTGACGAACCTGTTATTCCATCACATTCTCAGACCTGTACAACAAAAGCAGAGTCAGTCAGCATGATTGCTCAATTACTGAGAAATAAAATACAAATGCAGCATTCTGATTTTGATGGTATTTTTCCGAAACAGCAGAAAGGTTTTCAGTCAATACGAACTGAATGGAATGTGAAAAGGCTATTCAGTCCTTCAGTTCCATTACACAGGAGCAGCAGGACAGCACAGAGCTATTGGAGCCTGTTATTCGGGACCAGCAGGAGGAGAGCACATAGTTATTCGAGCCGGTTATTCAGGGGAAGCAGGAGAAGAGCAAACAGTTTTTGGAGCCTGTTACTCCGGCGCAGCAGGAGGACAGCAGACAGCTATTGGAGCCTGTTACTCAGGAGCTGCAGGAGGAGAGCCCACAGCTATTGGAGTCTGTTACCCAGGGAGCAGCAGGTGGAGAGCACACAGCTATTGGAGCCTGTGACTCAGGAGCTGCAGGAGGACAGCACACAGCTATTGGAACCTGTTACTCGGGGGCATCTGGTGGAGAACCCACAGCTATTGGAGCCTGTTACTCAGGGGCAGGAGGAGGTTAGCACAAAGGTATTGGAGCTTGTTACTCAGGAGCAGCAGGAGAGGGCACACAGCTCTTGGAGCCTGTTATTCAGGAGCAGCAGGTGGAGAGCAGACAGCTGTTGGAGCCTGTTACTCAGGAGCAGCAGGAGGAGAGCACACAGCTATTGGAGCCTGTTACTCATGGGTAACAGGAGGCAAGCGTAGAGGTGTTGGAGCCTGTTACTCAGGCGCAGCAGGAGGAGGGCATACAGCTATTGGAGCCTGTTACATAGGGGCAGCAGGTGGAGAGCTCACAGCTATTGGAGCCTGTTACTCAGGAGCAGCAGGAGGAGAGCACAGAGCTATTGGAGCCTGTTACTCAGGAGCGGCAGGTGGAGAGCTCACAGCTATTGGAGCCTGTTACCCAATGTCAGCAGGTGGAGAGCACACACCTATTGGAGCCTGTTACTCAGGAGCAGCAGGAGGAGGGCACACAGCTATTGGAGCCTCTTACTCTGGAGCAGCAGGAGGAGAGCACAAAGCTATTGGAGCCTGTTACTCAGGGGCAGCAGGACGAGGGCACACAGCTATTCGAGCCTGTTACTCAGGGGCAGGAGGAGGTTAGCACACAGCTATTGGAGCCTGTTACTCAGGAGCATCAGGTGGAGAGCACAAAGATATTGGAGCCTGTTACTCATTAGCAGCAGGAGGAGAGCACACAGCTATTGAAGCCTGTTATTCGTGAGCAGCAGGAGGAGAACACACAGCTATTGGAGCCTGTTACTCAGGAGCAGTATGTGGAGAACACACAGCTATTGGAGCTTGTTACTCTGGAGCAGCAGGAGGACAGCAGATAGTTATTGGAGTCTGTTACTCAGGAGCAGCAGGTGGAGAGCACACAGGTATTGTAGCCTGTCACTCAGCGCAGCAGGAGGAGAGCACACAGATATTGGAGCCTGGGAACATGGGATGGCGTTTTTTGACAGGGGGCAGGGTGGGAGCCGGTGTAGTCTAAACCGATTGACTCCCACAGCAACCTAAACTACACCTCCTCCCACCCTGCACCCTGTGAAAACGCCATCCCATATTCCAATAAAGAACATAACTGGAGGCAGAATGCAGAATTCGGTGGTACAAAAGGATTCGCGTGTCCTGGTACATACAACACAATTTAGACTACTGATGCAGCATGTGATTCGGAAAATAAATAGAATGATACTTTTTCTTGCAAAGGGTATCAGGTATGATCTTAAGGTTGTTTTACTGCATCTGGAACGGCCATTGCTGAGACGGCATCTCATGAACTGCGTGTGGGTTGTAATTCCACTGGAGTAAAAAAACAAATTGCTTTTGAAACTTTTCACATTGTTTCTCTTTACTCGTTCTTGCGATGAAGGCATTATATTTTGAACGATCAGAAGTTTAGGCCTGACAATGAGAAATATTCTTATTGACCATATATGTTTACGAGCTAGTGAATATCTGATTAATATTTTATCTTCCACGGGAGAATAAGGCTGGGGATGTAATTTAAGATTAAAATGCAGTCATTTAAATTTGGATATTTTGAAGATATTAAAAGTTATATTATATAAGTGCACGGAACATAGAAAGACATCTTGAAACTAATAGGGCGATTTGTAAGGAAAGAAATGGCTGTGTGTCCGACGGCAGCAACGATGTACCTACATGGAGCAGGGAACGTGATGGAGTCGTACAGTTCAGATACTGTTCAAAGAGACCTCATCTGGTCCAGTTGGCGACTGGAGAACATTAATATGTGATTCTACTCAGAGAGTGGGAAAATGTAACCTTCCTGAGAAGGAACAGTCTGTTGTTCCCTCTCTCTCTCTCTTCCTTTTTCCAGCAATGTGTGAAAGCTGAAAGCACCTCAGTCATCTTTACCACTCATGGAGGATTCCTTTCGAGGAATCACTGGAATCACCCCACTGTCTGAAGTGAAGGGAATTCAGCTAACTCCACCTGTTCCAGGGAGTTATCCCATTTCCAGTAGCTTGTAAGAGCAGAATATCTGTATAAGCTGAATGTTATTTGGAACAATAACCCATGTTTCGTCCCATCATGAGTTCAACTAATATTTGGTCAAAGTTTATTCAAGTTAACTCTCTGCAGAGATGTCATATTTCAGTTTGTCATCAAACCTGTTCATGTGCCAGTATTTTTACGGAGGTAAACATCGGTACTCAGATTTGCACTATCCAAAATATTTGTCATTCATCTTTCCATTGTAGTTTGAGTAACTTTGTTTTGGTCATAAACTTGTCAATTGTAGCAGATTAAAGAATCCTACCTGACTTGTTCCTAACTCTGACCCAGTCTGAGACCTATATTGTTGGTCATATCACCAAGTTATTTATATTAACATTTACAGTGATCAGTGGAAGCATGGGACGAGGAAAGGGAAGAGTGACCTAAACGATAGATTGGAGAACCTGACGAGGGCACGTTGTTGGAGAGGATTGTGAGGGATAGGATTTACATGCATTTGCAGACGATTCTACTGATTAGGGATAGTCAACATGGCTTTGTGCATGCAAAGTCATATCTAACAAAGTTGATTGCGTTTTTTGAAGAGGTAGCAAAAAAATAATGAAGGCAGTTTGGTAGACGCTATCCATACAGTCCTTAGCAAGGTGTTCGATAGGATTCCATATGGCAGATAAGTTAGTAAAGTTAGATGACAAATGGATCCAAGATGAGCTAACAATTAGAGTACAAAATTAGAGTGAATGTAGGAGACAGAGGGTGGTGGAGGACAGCTTTCCAGCCTGAAGCACTGTGACCAATGGTGTAGCAGAAGGTGCTGAGTCTACAGCATTTATCATTTATATAAATGATTTGGACATGAAAACTTGCCTTTTTGTTATGTTTACGGATGACATAAAAATTGGAGCTGCAGTGGCCAGCAAGATGTACCTCTGTGTATAATGGGATCTCGATCAGATGGGTCAATGGACCAAGGAGTGACAAACGGAGTTAACTTTAGCTGAATGCGTAGTGTTGCTATTTTGGTAAGATAAAACAGGGCAGGACTTACATAATTAATGTTGGAGCCCTGGGGAGTGTTGTCAAACAAAAGGGTGCAAGCTCATAGATCATTGAAAGTGGAGTCGCAGGCAGACACGGTGGTGAAGAAGGGGTTTGGGATGCTTGCCTTTACTTTGTCAGTGCTTTGAGTATGCGAGTTGGGAGATCATGTTTCGATAGGGCAGGATATTGTTGAGGCCAGATTTAGAATACTGTTTTTAATTCAGTTCTGTTTGCTGGAGGAAGGCTGCTTTTAAACTTGAAGGGGTGACAAAACGTTTTACAATGATATTGCCGAGCATGGAGGGAATGAGCTATAGGGAAAAACTGGGAAGACTAGGGTTTGTTCATTCTGGAGCATCGGAAGCCGAGGTGTGACGTTACAGAGGTTTATAAATCATGAGTGACATGGACAATCTGAATAGCACGGTCTTTTTTCCAGTTCTGGGAGTCCAGAACTATAGGATAAAAGCTTAAGGTGAGAGGAGAGAGATCGTAAATGGACAAACTTTTCTTGCAGATTGCAGATTATGGAATGAGCAGTCAGAGAAATTGATGGAGGCTGGTACAATTTCAACAGTTAAAAGGCATCTGGGTGTGCATATTAATAGGAAGGATTTACAGGATATGAGCCTAATTCTGGCAAATGTGTTGAGATCAGATTGGAATGTTTGGTTTACGTAGACAGGGTTGCCTGCTGCACGAAACTGTAAGACAGATGAGAAGAAATTCTAAAGAGGCCTTTTGAGTGAGAATTCTCTTCCCCAGAGGTATGTGGTGTCGCTTTGTTCACATTTGTTCAAACTGTATTCGTTCAGTATTTGACAGAGATTGAAACATGGATAATGGGATACAAACAGGATAGTGGGGATGAGACCAAAACCTGATCATCCACAATCTTAGTGTTTGGTGGAGAAGGCTCATAGTGCTTAACGATCTAATCCTGGCTCTGAGTCTGATGTTCTTGTGTTCCATTCAGAACCACAAACCTGCTAGACAGGAGCAGTTGGAAGCAACGTACTGCCAGAACTCCCCAGACTCTCTGGAATAGAGAATTCCTGACATTCACTACTCTTTGATTGAAGAATTCACTGCCTGCTCCTGCATCATGACCTATCAATGTGAGAGATAGAGGTTAATAAAATGGCTTAACTAAGAATGAGTGTCCCTGATATCAGGCAGTATTTAAGTGATGATAACATCAAGGAGGCTGATCAAAATTACACTTCATCATATTCCATTGCAAACTCTCCAGTGTTTGGAATCATTCACAGCACAAGAGTAGTCTGCGACAACGTTCAAGCCTATGATGTTAAACTGTCGGTAACATTCATGGAACAGTTCTGCAGATTTCTGCAGAAAAAGGAACGGTTGAATCAGCACATCAGTTTGGCTTCATACGAATGAGGGGAAGCCTTTCAGCCCATCAAAACTTGGGAAGAAGAGGGCCAGTCCTTTCAGTCCCTCCTGGCAGTTACGCAGAAAGACAACGACTCTGCTCAGCACCACATGTCACTTACACTGGATCTGAACGTGACCACTTTACACCTGGAGTCACTTAGAAAGGAACAGGAAGGGGTCACTCAGCTTAAGGAACAGGAAGGGGTCACTCAGCTTCTCAAGTCACTAACACAGGAACAGGAAGGTTTCAAGGATGCTTAAATATCATAAACACATGGAACAGGAACTCCACAGAGTGACTGTTCCATGTTGTTCCCTTGACGTCATTACCCAACATACATCTGTGTTATGTTAGCATGGTTGTTTGGCAGTGGGATTGAAGCCATTTTTAAACCAGTCTCAAAAACATCTTCCACAGCTGAGTGATGTTCTTTCTGACAGTCAAGTGGGTGAGGAATGGCTAACAGTTTCAGACTGAATGTATTGTAACTTCTGACAGAATTGTTAAAAATATAACTTTGAGTGCAGGGTCACACAGCAACTGCGCATTAAAGTGACCAGAGTGCATTCAGAGCCTGTACATCTCTGTCAATCGAAATGAGGGTTCTGCACAGGCGTGTAAACTATTCGGAATCGAGCATCCTATAGGAAATCTGGAATTTCTCACCTTATCAATGGCAGTTTGAAACATCATAATGAGTGTCTGTCCGGAACCATCAAGTTTCAACTTCTTATTCTCTCACAGTGCTACAGGTTAAAACACACAGTTACTGCACTATCTCCTGATTGTATGATCATGCCAGGATTTAGTCTGGTGAAAATATTTGCACTGTCTCGGTGACATGGAGATCATTATTTATAAAGCAGACTCAGTCTGTACATAATTCTCCAAATACTCTTTCAAGAAAACACTACCATTGAGCAAGATATATTTACTCTGTTACTTTAATAACTTTGCTCAACAGACCATATATCCTTTACAATTAGAATTACTTGCTGCCCCATATGAATTCTGTTAGTGACTTAAAACCAAGGACTTCCAGGTCCTTTTCAACAACAGCACTTCTCTAACTCTCACAATTTAATAAACAATAATGAGAATCATCATGTTTGTTGTTCCGATCTGATTCATTTTATTACTTGTGAATAGTTATTGCCCATGCACTGATCCTTCTGATTCACCACAAGCCTTCCACATATTTTGCCCTTTATCCAAATTTTAATCTATTCAGTGTTTTTAACCCTACCTACCCATGAGTCTAATAGTCTCCACTCATCTGTATTCAACCATGTCAAGCTTCTTCTGAAAGTTCAAACACTCCACTCCCACTGCATCTCAATTGTAGATGTCAGAACGACAATCTCCACAAACTGCAGAAGGTTTAGCAAAGATCATTTCCCTTTCCCCAATCTAGGCTGAATCTACCAAATCATATCATCGTTTTCCAAGTGTCCAGTTGTCACATTCCTTATAAATGTTCCAATGCTCTTCTCACAGCTGGCACCAAACTATTTAATTTTCGGTTTTCCCTCTCCATACTATTTTAAATATTTTGGGTTATAATAGCTGCTTTCCAGTCTGCAGCATCCTTTCCAGAATCTAACCAGTTTTGAAGAATAATCAGTAATTCTTTCACTAGTTTTGTTCCCATCTCCTCAATACTCTGAGATGTAACTCATCAGATGCAGCAACATAGCAAACTTCAATTTGATTAGATTTTCAAAAACATACTCTTCATTGATTCTAGTTTCCTGCAGTTCCTCATTTTGACCAGTCCCCCGTTCCCTAGTATTTCTGAAAGTTCGTTTCTGTGAAGACATTACCAATGCTCCCTCACATCGGCAGAGGGCTTCTATCAGCTAGTGATATATCGGAGGACTGCACTCCAGAGATGGTGGATATGCTACGCACTCCTGCCTGGAATGTTACAGAATCAATGCAGTTCATATCATGGTGTGTGTCAGCACAGTCTTGTCCCTGGTGTAAGGCCACAGGTTATACTGAAGTGGCCATCTCATTTTTAAACAAACTGGTTTCACACTTTACACTTGGAATGGGTCCAACTTAGAAATTTATTCCTGGAAATCCCAGGGACGATGGTACAGTGCCATGCCCCTCCTTATGTACAGAGCTTCTCTTCTGGGCAGTCTCAGCTCCATTTGTAAACCATGCAGTACTCATATCTCGTCCAGAGTGGGGTCACCAAACCCTCAGGTCTCTCTAAATGAACCCAGCACAGATAACATAAACTCGAGAAAAGCGTCCACAGAATCTCTCCTTACTTTGTAATGACAGGAGCAAGTGAAATCCACACACACACGGTACATGCATTCGGTGTTGAAAATATTTCTCTTTTGAGCGAAAAAATCCATTGCATGACCGCGCAGTCCCACAGGAACAGTTCCTCTCTCCAAAGAAGCAGTTGACAATGTAACATTACGTTTCTCTGTATCTCAGCAACTATAACGACAGCACCAGTATTTCCGATGGAGTTGACCAGCATATTCAGGGAAGAGAGATAGAGAGAATATAACTCAATGCAATTAGGGACCCACCTAAATTGGCATGATATTCAGGAATATCGGAAAAGGGAAAATGTAAGAATAAGCTCCCATTTTATTTTCCTTCACCATCATTCCCTTCGTTTGCTTTTCATTTATCTCTCTCTCTCTCTCTCTCTCTCTCTCTCTCTCTCTCTCTCTCTCTCTCTTCCACTCTCTCGATGGACATTTCTCCATCCATTCAGCTAATCTCGCCTTCACTCATCTAGCCATCGGGATATAAAAAAATTATTTGCCAATTGCTTTCAGTTCTGATGCAGGGTCACTACACTCGAAACGTTACCTGCTTTTCTCCTGACAGAGGCCGTCATACTCGATGAGATTCTCCAACATTTTCAGATGCTAGGGGATTTTATTTCAGATCTCCATCATCCACATTTCCTTGGTTTATTTCACCTTTAATGTTGATGTTTACCGGGATGCCAGCAAAACTGGCAAGGGCAGCATTTGTTGTCCATCAATAATTGCTCTTGACTGCGAGGCCATTTGTCAAGACAATATAGAGCCAACCATATTGTGGTAGGTCTGCAATCACACTTAGATTCTTTACCAAAGGCTATCAGTGAAATAATAAAAGAAATCATGATGGCTGAATGTTGATGTAAGTAAAATGAGGTTTCATTCAAATTGTTGTCATTCAAATTTAAGTTCTCTCATTGAATCTGCTAGGATAAGAAAAAAATGCCTTTAAAGTCATATCTTGTGCCTCTGAATTACCCATCCGGTGACATTATTACTCTGATATGGCATCCCTATTATGAAATAACTGATGAGACAAGAACAAGTTTATTGTCAAGATATTTGTATCTAGAAGAGTGGTCAGAAGAGAACTGGAGCCGTAAAATCGAAAGTTAACAAGGGGACAGACGACGGCTAATTCAGCAACAGTACTGAGGCTGAGAGAACACAGAGACACATAACAGTTCAGGGAGAAAAGAGAGACTTAAGGGTCTGAACAGCCTTGTTCCTTCTTAGATGTTTATGAGTGAGGAGTCTGAAATTGATGGAAACGGAGTTTGTGACTGAAACTGAGGGTAACAGTTTATGTATTTGTTAAATATAAATAACTGAAATACCAATAACTTTCACCATTGTTTATAGAATTGACAGCGATAGGGTTACCAGGAACACAACAATAGTGAGGATGAGGTCGTAACCTGCCTGAATAATCATCAGTACGGCTCTCTCTCAATGTTAACATTTTAATATGTCATCTATGTTATAATTTCGTTTTGCATTATATTCCTGGATGTTCTGCAGCCATTTCATTTGTACCTCTGTTAGCATTTTCTCCACAGTGCACATTCCTGCCCATTTCACAATAATTCTTGATTCTGTGCTTCAAAATCATTCAATATTTCTGCCTCTAATTCTCTGCGGGGAAGAGAGTTCCGAAGACTCAAAATGATTCAAGAAAGTAAAAAAAATCTCATCGGGGTGTGAGGGTTTTTTTTGTCTCTTTACCATAATTCCTTTGGAAGCAGTTCAGAGATGTTTCACTTCATGTATTCCATGGATGAAAGGCTTATATTATGGAGGCTTTAACAGGTTATTCTTGGAATGAGAGGTGTTCTTGTTGAAACATACAAAAACCTCGTGCAGAGTGGATCACTGGGTGTTTGTATAATCCAAACTTGTCATTGTCATAGAACCTCTCCAGTTTGGAAGCAGGACATTCCGCTCACTGAGTCCACACTGACCCACCGAACTGCATCCCACATAGCCCTGTCCCCAACCCTATACACTTAAACATACGTTCCCCATGACAAACCCACATATCTATGGGCACTATAGGCAATTGCGCATGGCCAACCCACTCCCAGCTGCACATCCTAGGGCTTTGGGGGAAACTGGAGCAATGGCAGGAAAGCAACACAGACATGAGGAAAATGTTCAAACTTCACATAGCGGGTCGCCCGAGGTTGGAATTGAACTCAGCTCCTTGGTGATGTGAGGCAGCAGTGGTAATCACAGATCCAACATGCTCCTCCGTTAGTTCTATGAGTTACTTGTGGCTGACTAAAGAAATCTGTCTGACTTGTTTTTAGCAAAGAACCTAACATAGTCTGAGACATTTATCACTGGCCATATCACCAACCTGGTTACAGTTAAAATTTGTTGTGAGTAGTGGAAGAGTGGAAGTAGGAAAGGAAACAGTGACAACCCCCAACCTCAGTCAGAACATGAATGAGGAGAAATTCACAAAATGGGATTTCATTCCAGTGATAAGTTTCTTTACCAGAAGTTTGTGTTGGCTGAAACTTTATATTATATCAATGCTTGTTCGTCTGATTGTCCATAGACAGGAGAATCAGGGTTAATGGTGCATGGAGAGAAACGTGCAGCTGGGACCACAATAAGATGAGCCACGACCTTATTTACTGGTGGAGTAGAGTGAAAGGATCGAATGGCTCACTCTTGTCTCTCAACCCTATGTTCTATGTTCCATTCAGCCCTTCAGACCTGCTACACAGGGGCAGATCGAGGCCACTCCGATGATTAGATGCAGTTTCGTCAATGTACTTGGAAAATCCAGGCTGGGTCAGGAAGTGACACCACCACCACACACCCCCCCCCCCGACCCCCACGCACAGGATTCCCCTCTCTGTAACTTCTGCTCCAGATGTGGCTCATGTCACACACCCAGATTCACTGTGAATACAGCCTCCTACCCCACCCAGGGTTAACTCAAATAAGTCCACTTCCCCTCCTGAATGCAACATTGTACTGCATGACTTCCAGTAAAATATTCAGCTAATTTCCAAAATCATAAAATGAGAACATAAGAAATAGGAACAGGAGCAGGCCATTCAGCCCTTCAAGCTCACCCTGTCATTTAATATGAACATAGCTGACCTACTCCAGAGCTCAACTCCGCTCTCTTGCCGACTCCTTGTACCCCTAAACACCTGTCTGAGTTTGAGAATTCCAGACATTCACTTCCTTCTGAGAGAAAATATTACTCTGTATCTCAGTTTGAAATCAATATTCCATTTTCGGTATCTATGTCCTTGAGTTAAATACCACTCCCAGCAGTGGAAACACGTTCTCAACATCTACGTGGTCAAGCCCCCTCGGGATCTTGTATTTTTCAGCAGTATTACTCCTCATTCATTTCAACCACAATGAGTAATTATCTCCCCATTTTAGAGATTCTCGATAATACAACCTTTTCATCCCAGAACCCGCCTAAATTAACAAAATAGTTACTTGCTGTATCAGCATGCTGACGTTATGGTTCATTCACAGAAACACGCCAATCTTTTGGACTGCTGCGTTTCTGGAAGTCCTCTCCATTGAATAGCAGCCTGCCTTTTGATTCTCAGTGTCATCCTCAATCTCGGATGCATATTGCACTCACCTCTCTCCTTCAGGCTATTAGTATGGATTGTCAATAACTGATGCCTCGGACTGATATCTCTGGTACTCCAGCAGATGCACTTTTATCATAACCATCCATTAATCCTGACTATCCGATTTCTATGTGTTAACCAATCGTCATCCCATACTGATACATTATCCGTCAGACTATGAGCTTCTGTCTTGTGTAAGAACCTTTATTTTGTGATACCTTGTGGAGAATCTCTGGAACGCCTCATGTCTACCAGTTCCCCTTTATCAAGTCCGCTTGTTACGTTCTCAGGGATCTCCAGAAATACTTTGCATGATTTTAAAGGACAAAATGTAAATTTCAGTTCACAAAACTACACTGACTCTGCGTGAAGCTTTTCTAATTGTCCATGCTAGCCAGCTTTTCCAAACTAAATTAGCCCCATCAGCTTGCATTTGGCCCATATGCCTCTAAATGTTTCCCATTCATATGTTTTCCCAAATGTCTTTTAATGTTACGGCTGTACATGCATCATCCAATCTTCCTCTAGCAGCTCATTCCATACCCACACTACCCTCTGTGTAAAAGCATTGCTCCTTCTTCCCTTTTAAATCTTCCCCTTTCGCCTGAAACCTATGCCTTCTATGGTTGAACTCACCCATCCTGTGGAAAAGACCTTGGCTATTCACCCTATCCATGCCTCCTAGGATTCTTTAATTTCTATAACGTCACCCAGCAACCTCCTTCACTCCATCTGATGCTAACTTCAAGATCAAGTATTTAAAAAGAAACATCGCAAATTTGAAACAATATTAAAACTGACTGGTAAACAACACACAGTCCAAACTTCATATTGTCATTTGCTTTTCTCCATGTTACAATACTAAGGCAGCATGAAACTTTTACTAGTGTCAGTAAGTAGTCAATCACCCGAATTCCTTTTTCTAAAGGGGTTGATGATCTCGACAGTGAAAACTTACTTTTGGCCAGATCTACATACTACCATACTAACATTCTCCCTCCTGAACTCCCTATGACCTTGTCTTTTTGTGTCTTCTTTATCTTGCACTCAAGAGAAGGAACCCCTTTCCCCCATTCATATCTTAATTTAAACCCGTTTTACATCATCTTCTCGTTCTCCACTGCGAAAAGTCCGTTTATCTGTTGCCACACCTTCTTTTCCCTGTCATCCACCCCCCTCCTCTGGCAAGGGGACAAAAAAACACTTTCCAATCATTTTCAGTTCTGAAGAAGCATCGCACAAGACTTGAAACACTAACTCTGTTTCTCTGTCTCTGCAGATGCTGCCAAACCTGCAGAACTTCTCCTGAAATGAATAGGAACAGCACAAATGTTCAAGTCAGCAAATAGTTATGGATACTGGATATATAAATGCAAAAATTGCTGGACAGACTGAGAGCTTTGTAGAATGGTCACTGGAAGAATTAAATCGCAGATATTACAGATTAAATTGGGTTCAAACATGTGATGCTGAAAAACCACAGCAGCAGCAGGAGCAGATATTTTTTCAATCATAGTCTGTAACTTTTTCCCCAGGATAATCCCTCAGTCTACTATTACCATCAAGCCAATAGATAGTTAAGTGGCAAGAGCGTTTGAACATACCAGTGACAGAACCATGTGTACCTAAACTTGATGATAACTCGTCAAAGCTATCGCACTGGATTGGTTATACTCCAAACAGAGGAACTGACATCTGATGGAGAGGTAGAATTGATCCCAATTCAAACAGATCAGATCTCAGCTCTGCAGTGCTGCCACATCCAGGGATAAAGGTCGATGGAACATTAAACAATTTACTGGCGGAGAGGATTCCTGAAATATTCCCATCCAAAATAACGGAACAGTTGTGTACATCTGTGTAAAAGACATGAATGTAATATCTACACCACCGTCAGCCAGAAGCGTGGTTTTGCTGATCCATCTCATTCTCGCCATGATTCCCACAGAATCACAGATGCCAGTCTTTAACCGAATAGATTGGATGCACGTGACATGAAGAAACACCTGAACACAGTAGATAAGGCAATGGGTCCTGACCCCATTCCTGCAATAGGACTGAAGACTTGTGCTGCACAACAAGGGGAAGCTGTTTCATTCCAGCTCCAACTCTGACATCTCCCTGGCAATGTGGAAAATTACTCGGCTAAGTCCAGGCTCCTAAGAAGACAATAATTACAATCTGACCCATTACCACCCCGTCTGTCCCATCACGATATTCAAACCAAAGGGAGTCATCTCCGACAGATCTGTCAAGCAGCACAGAAATACCCTTCTAAGTGTGGTTTCTGATAGGTCCCCATGTGGAGATGGTGATGCTGTGGAAATGTCACTGGATTACTAATACAGACCAGGCCAATGCTCTGGAAGCCGGTGGAAGTTAAAAAAAAAACAATTAATAAAACATCGAGTTGTAAAATCTGGTCAGTTGTAGTGACCTTGTAGCCAATTTGCAAACTCCAATTGCCTTCTCCAATGTACTTTGAGGAAGTGAATCTCCCGTGCTTTCCTTGTCTGGCCTAAAACTGACTCCAAACACACAGACATGTGATACACTCTTCAACTGTCTCTAAATTGGCCAAGGAAGACACTCAATAACATCAAACTGCTCTGAAGTCTTAAAGGATAAACCAGGACAGAACACTCGACACCAACATTAGTATTGCAAAAGAGATTGGGAAACACAGTCCTGCTGTCCCAGCAGAAACCTCCTTCTTAACATCTGAGAGCTTCTGACGACATTGACAGAGCTTTTCCACAGACTGCAGAGAAACATCGGGCAATGTGTAGGCCAATCAACACATTGAGCCTTCCCCCATTCCAGCTCAATGCCGTTTTCCCAAACAATATACATATCCCGCAACGTGATTAACCATCGGAAAAAATATAAAATAGGAAATATAGTAGTAGAATATCCTACCCCATTCAATAAAATGACAGCTGATCGTTTATCTCCACACCATAAGCCTGCTGTCGCCACCCTTTTACTGTCTAGAAATCCTTGCGTATAATCAGTGCCTTGGTTTCCCCAGCCTGATCTGGGAGAGAATTCCCTAGGTTCACCAGTCTGTGAGTGTAGACATTTATTCTCATCTCAATGCAGTGTGGCCAGTCTGCAGCTAATACTGTGGCCCGTGGTGTTAGACATCTCAGCCAGGGGAAAAATAATCCGTGCTTCCAATCTGTCTCACCCTGTCAGAGTTTTATATATCTCACTGTAAACACCATGGAATACAGACCGAGTCGCGTCAATCCCTTCTCCGACATCAAGCCTGTCATCCCAGAGATCAGTCTGGTCATCCTTCACTTCTCTCCCTCAATGTCAGCTTTGTCCTTTATTAGATAAGGAGACCAAAACTGCACACAATACTATTCAATGTTCGAGATGGGGTCTCACCAACGCCCTGTACAGCTGCAGTAAGACAACCTTACTCCTGGACACAAATCTCCCTGAAATAGAACATAGAACATAGAAAAACACAGCGCAGTACAGGCCCTTCGGCCCTCGATGTTGCGCCGATCCATGCCCACATAACCTATATTAGCCCACGATCCTCCATATGCCTATCCAATGCCCGTTTAAATGCCCATAAGGAGGGAGAGTCCACCACTGTTACTGGCAGGGCATTTCATGACTCGCTGAGTAAAGAATCTACCCCTAACATCAGTCCTATACCTACCACCCCTTAATTTAAAGCTATGCCACCTCGTAATATCTGACTCCATACATGGAAAAAGGTTCTCATGGTCAATCCTATCTAAACCCGTAATCATCTTGTACACCTCTATCAAGTCACCCCTAAGCCTTCTTTTCTCCAGTGAAAACAGACCCAAGTGCCTCAGCTTTTCCTCATACGATCTTCCTACCATACCAGGCAGCATCCTGGTTAACCTCCTCCGCACCCGTTCCAGTGCCTCCACATCCTTCCTATAGTCTGGAGACCAAAACTGCACACAATACTCAAGATGCGGCCGCACTACAGTCTTATACAACTGCAACATGACCTCAGGACTCCGGAATTCAATTCCTCTACCAATAAACGCCAGTACGCCATATGCCTTCTTCAAAGCACTATTTACCTGGGTGGCAACTTTCAGAGATCTGTGTACATGGACACCAAGATCCCTCTGCTCATCCACACTACCAAGTATCCGACTATTAGTGCAGTACACCATCTTCTTGTTACTCTTTCCAAAGTGAATCATTTCACACTTACCTACATTGAACTCCATTTGCCACCCTTCTGCCCAGCTCTGCAGCTTATCTACATCCCGCTGTAACCTGCCACATCCTTCCTCACTGTCAACAACAACAGCGACTTTCATATCATCCGCAAAGTTGCTCACCCAACCTTCTAGCCCCTCCTCCAGATCATTTATAAAAATGACAAACAGCAGTGGTCCTAAAACAGATCCTTGCGGAACACCGCTGATAACTGCACTCCAAGATGAAACTTTACCATTAACTACTACCCTCTGTCTTCTTCCAGCCAACCAATTCCTAATCCAAACCTCCAATTCACCCTGAATGCCATACCTCCGTATTTTCTGCAGTAGCCTACCATGGGGAACCTTATCAAACGTCTTACTAAAACCCATATACGACACATCTACTGCTTTACCCTCGTCCACCTCCTTAGTCACCTTCTCAAAGAATTCAATAAGGTTTGTGAGGCACGACCTGCCCTTCATAAAATCATGCTGACTATCCTTGATCACATTATTCCTATCCAGATGTTCATAAATCCTATCCCTTACAATTTTCCCTAAGACTTTGCCCACAACATAAGTGAGACTCAACAGCCTATATTTACTAGGGTTATCTCTACTCCCCTTCTTGAACAAGGGAACCGCAGTTGCTATCTTCCTGTCTTCTGGCATTATTCCTGTAGACAATGAGGACATAAAAATCAAGGCCAATGGTTCTGCAATCTCCTCCCTTGCTTCCCAGAGAATCCCAGGATAAATGCCATCAGGCCTAGGGGACTTAGCTATTTTCACCCTTTCCAGAATTTCCAACCCCTCTTCCCTACATACCTCAAATACATCCATTATAATTAATTGTGACTCAATATTCACATTGGCAACAATGTCCTGTTCCTGAGTGAATACTGACGAACAGTGTTCATTCAGTGTCTTCCCAATTTCTTTAGCCTCCACATGCAACTTCACACTACTATCCTTGACTGGACTTATTCCTACCCTAGTCATTCTTTTATTCCTGACACACCTATAGAAAGCCTTTGGTTTTTCCCTAATCCTACCAACCAAGGACTTTTCATGTCCCCTCCTTGCTGCTCTTAGCTCTGTCTTTAGATCCTTCCTGGCTACCTTACAACTCTCAATCGCCGCAATTGAACCTTCACGCCTCATCTTTGCATAGGCCGCCCTCTTCCCTTTCACAAGGGATTCCAATTCCTTATTAAACCACAGCTCCCTCACATGACCCTTTCCTCCCTGACTGACAGGTACATACTTATCAAGGACACTGAATCGTTGCTCCTTGAACATGCTCCACATATGGATTGCACCCTTCCCTTGAAGCCTACTTTTCCAAGCCACGCATCCTAAGTCATGCCTCAACGCATCATAATTTCCCTGCCCCCAGCTATAACTCTTGCCCTGTAGTGCACACTTATCACTCTCCATTGTTAGAGTAAAAGTCACCGAATTGTCCCCAAAGTGCTCACCTACCTCCAATTCTAACACCTGGCCTGGTTCGTTACCCAGAACCAAATCCAGTATCGCCTCATCTCTTGGTGGCCTGTCTACATATTGTGTCAGGAAACCCTCCTGCACACATTGGACAAACACCGACCCATCTAACGTACTCGAGCTATAGCTTTCCCAGTCAATATCTGGAGAGTTAAAGTCCCCCATAACAACCACCCTATTACTTTCACTCTTCTCCTGAAACATCCTCGCAATCCTTCCCTCTACGTAATGAAGGTCAACACATTATTTATCTTACTAACTGCTTTCTGTTCCTGCACTGCTGCTTTCAGTGACTGGTGTACAGGGAGATCCAGATCATTTTCAATGTTACAGATCCCCACTTGCTGTGCCTATATACACTGGTCAGCGTGCCAATGCCATTCCCAGTATTGAATTCTGGATTGAAAACTCATTGCCCTACATGGACATCGGAGGCTGCGCAGACAGAAACAAATAACGTAACATAAGTCCATTTATAAATCAACATTTTAGAACCAATCCATTTTCAAATGGTCGGCTGCTGTTCTATTTATCCAACGAATTACACAACGTCTACTCAGACTGGTCTACATCTGCCTAACATTCACTCCACTTATCTAAATCCATTTGAAGCTTTTCTACATCCTCCTCACCAACTGACAATCCAACATGGTTTAGTGCTGTCAGCAGGCTGGGAAATATTGCATTTGGTTCCCTCAATCAAATGTTGGATGTGTGTTAGGAATAGTTGGGGCCCAATCCCCGATCCCTGTGATACGCCATGAGCCTTCGTCTCTGATAAATGGGTCATTTTATTCCGGTGTTTCTGACTCCTTTGCGAGGCTTGTACACTCTGACGTGTTTTTTCCCTTATTTTCTCCCCCTCTCTTTTCTTTCTGTAACTTACTGACTTTGTAGCTTGAACAGCATCAGCAGCAACGACAGCCCAAACATGCAGACTTTCAATGGACTCAGGGCATGGCCCTCGAGAGGTCTCAAGTGGAGCACCGTGTATGGACCTTGAGCTGGGCCCAGTGCAGAGGAGAGTGTGTCCCTGTTTACTTTTCCGGAGTAAGCACATGACCTGGAATTGGCGACTGCTACATCAGCAGAGGTAATGAGTGTGAGGTAGGCCCAGTAGAAAAAGGTGATGGCAGAGAATAGGGGGCTTCGTTTTGGTTGGGTGGTGCGTTGGTGCTGATGAAGTTGACGATGGAAGGGCATCATGGTAAAATCGATGAAGTGGCACAACAGTAAGAGACTTGTCTCTGACATTGGAGGGTCTGGCAATGGGGGCGACAAGACGGTAATGGAAGAGTATTGGCCCAGCGGCAAAGATGGCACCTGAGGATCAGCAACTTCGATGTTGGTGGCCTCTGGTGTAGATGGTGATGAAGCTGGTGTCCAGTGGTGGTAGATGCAGGTGTCACCGACAGGAAGGAGGTGACTCATGACCCATGAAATTTCTTCCAGCTATACCTTTAATGTTTTTCAATATTCAGTCTTCAAATTATTTAAAACGGTGCCAGTTTGATGCACAAATGTCTTGTATTTAACTGTAAAATACACCTGAGTGTAAGCTCAAAGTCGATATCAAAATATACCATTCATTGTTTCCTGCCAATCATGCCGTACTAAGGCCATGTCCATACGTAAGCCCCAATTCCATAAGATGTGATGCTGTTCATTAGTTTTGCGACTTTACCGATAAACGTTCCAAAAATTCAAATACATTACATCCATTGCTTCACCATAATTAACTAACTAGCCAGTATCTCAAATATGATTCCCATTTCATAAATTTATGCTGACGTTGTCTATGTTCATTACTTTCAGTCCTAATATTTTCTACAAAACCATGTACTTACTAATTTCATGCTATTCTTTTTTTCACCTGACATGGGTTTCCTAATCGTTCCGGGAAGTTTTTGTTTGGTTGTGTTGATGTTTTCTTCTGTGAAGACAGAATTGAAGAACGTGCTTCACAGTTCCGCCATTTCCCTGTTTTCCATTCTCCATTCTCTGGTTTCAGATTGTAATAAACGGCTATTTTTCGTTTACTTTCACAATGACATACTTTTGGAAGCTATTGCAGTTGAGTTGTATAACCTTTATTAATACGTGTTTTCAGAACCCAGCAATTTCTGCTTTAGGCTGCTCAATGACTACCCTTCCACAATCATACAATCAGGGAAGGAGATATTCTGCACCATCAGAAATACAGCACGATATACACTATTCCCACATTCCTACATGCAGCCTGTAACTGGGAATGTTGTGAGAGTCTGATGCTGGTCCATGTACTTCTTAACAGTTGTGAGGTGACCCACGGCAACATCTTAAAAAAAGTCATTAAAGGTGATTTATTTTCGGGGAGATCCAAGATATTGGCGACCCAGTAGGTTTGCCCTGCTCAGCTCTACAGCAGAACCCAGCCAAAGTGGTGCATTCACATTCCCTTTCTTGCCCATTGTGGTAAGAAATACTGACCCCCTGTATTGCTGTATGTCAGTTGAAGTGAGTAAAGAAAATGACTAAGGATAAAGGACCACGTGGATCGCAACTAGCAGGCACTGCCCTGCAGCCACGGATACACCCGCGGCCGTGGCGTCGGCCTCTGCAAACCCGGCAGGGGACTTACCATTAGAGCAGAGCTTGGTCATGGAGTACGTAAAACTCCCAGAGAAGATTGATTAAGAGATGGAGGAGACCCAGACCAGGCTGGAACCGATCTCAGCCATGCTGCAGAAGCGTCTCAGACACATGTCATGGAGGATGAGCAGCGGACTGTGTCCTCTGAAACTGCAGTGCAATCCTCAGCAGGTCGGGTCCAAACCTTGGGATGGAGGGTACCGGGCGTGGAGGGAGCAGGTCGACATTGAACATCGAGGCCATCATAAGAATATCTGCTGATCGGGCTGGCGGGACGGGAAGAAGAAGGCCAGCCCGTCAGTTTTTGGAGCAATGAATTCGGTAGTTTTTTGAAGCTGGAATTCGGGACGGGCCGGGCGCAGGTCGAGCAGGCCCACCAGGTCACAGTGCACAAGCTCGGGTGAGGCCAGCACCCCCGCCAAGACCTTGTGCAAATCCAGCGCTATGGAGAGAAGCAAATGGGTCTCCAGCACTGGGGAAGGATCCACAGGCTCTTAAATCCAAAGGATCACGAATTATGTTTTTCCAGGACCTTTCTATGACCATGGTCCACACGACGCAGGCCTTTGATAGAGTAAAAAGGAGGCTGAGGGAATTGAATATTCAGTATACTGTAAGATACCCGACAATATTACGTTTCAACCACGGAGGGTCAGTGTTTAATTTTGCCTCACTAGAAAATGCAAAGGACTTCCTGGACACCTTAAGATACATTGGCTGGCGCAACGAGTATGGACAATCATGTTCTCTTTGTTTCCTCTGTGGATTGCCACGTTTACCTGGCTTTGTGTTTTTTAATATGTGAGCGTCACATTCATTTCTCTTTCTCTCTTTTCTCCTTTCTTCCTCCCTTCTCATTAATCCTTTTATCGCTAATTTCCTTTTCGTTTCTCTTAGTACAGAATGGCGGCAGTGTTCGGTGGGAGGTGAGGGGGTGTTGATGGAGGGTTACATTTTTTTTCACCAGGACTGCCTTGGATATGGATGGGAGGGGTTGAGTACCCACTTCTAATTTTCTTGTTTTAAGACACATGTAACTTTTTAAAGTTTGTTTTGTATGGGTTTGGCGAGCAGCTTCAGCTAGTAGGAGCCAAGGGTGATTAGTGGGTTTATACGAGCGCTCCCTGTGGGGAAGGAGGGAGAATCACCTCTTACTTGTGTTATATGTTGTTTCATTGAACAAGGAGTTGTTAGGAGTTTTGAGTTGGTAGTTCTTGCAGTTGTATTTTCAAGTTTATATGAACTGTTTACCACTTTCTCGCAGTGCGCAATAAAAGGGGACCTTCCTCACAGAGGGGTCACGGGCTGTTTCGGAGGGTTTGGCTAACGGCTCGTTTAAATTGTGCACCTGAAACATTAAACAGGAGTCATTCAGGCCTTCGAAAGGAAAGGGTCGATGTAGCCTTGGTGCCGGAAAAAAGACATCTAATCGATAAGAAACATTTAACGTTACAGAAGAGAGTGTTTGGCTGGGTGTTATTTTTATCCTTTAATTGAAAATGTAGAGGAATAGCTTTTCTCATTCAGAAGAACCTTCTATATCAGTTATTTGTCCAAATTAAGGAAGAATGTCAGCTTTTACTGATCCATAAAGCTTTAATACATAGAGAGGAACATGGGAGAGAGTCATAGAGACATAGAGATGTACAGCATGGAAACAGACCCTTCGGTCCAACCCATCCATGCCGACTAGATATCCCAACCCAAACTAGTCCCACTTGCCAGTATCCAGCCCATATCCCTGGAAACCCTTCTTATTCATATACCCATCCAAATGTCTCTTATATGTTGCAATTTTACGAACCTCCAACACTTCCTCTGGTAGCTCATTCCATACATGTACCACCCTTGAAAAGTTGACTTTCAGGTGTCTTTTATATCTTTCACTTCTCACCCTAAACCTAAGCCCTCTAGTTCTGGGCTCTCCAACCCCATGGAAATGACTTTGCCTATTTACTCTATCCATGCCCCTCATAATTTTGTGCAACTCTATAAAGTCTCTTCTCAGCCTCCGACGCTCCACAGAAAACAGCCCCAGCCTATTCAGCCTCTCCCTATAGCTGAAATCCTCCAACCCTGGCAACATCCTTGTAAAACTATTCTGATCCCGTTCAGGTTTCACAATATCTTTCTGATAGGAAGGATACCAGAATTACACACAATATTCCAACAGTGTTCTAAACAATGTACTGTACAGCTGCAACATGACCTCCCAACTCCTGTACTCAATATTCTGAACAAAAAAAGAAAGCATGCGAACCACCTTATTCACTATTTAAAATACCTGCGATTCCACTTTCAAGGAGCAATGAACCTGCACTCCAAGGTCTCTTTGTTCAGCAACACTCCCTCGGACCCTTCCATTAAGAGCATAAGTTCTGCAAAGATTTGCTTTCCTAAAATGCAGCACTTCGCATTTATCTGCATTACATTCCATCTGCCACTTCTCAACCAATTGGATCAATTGGTCCAGATCCTGTTGTACTCTGAGGTGACCCTCTTCGCTGTCCACTACACCTGCAATTTTGGTGTCATCTGCAAACTTACTAACTCTATCTCTTATGCTCGCATCCAAATCATTTATGCAAAGGCCAAAAAGGAGTGGACCCAGTAGAGAACTTTGTGGCACTCCACTGGTCACAGGCCTCCAGTCGGAAAAACAACCCTCCACCACCACCCTCTCTCTTCCACGGTTGAACCATTTCTGTATCCAAATGGCTAGTTCCCCTGTATTCCATGAGATCTAACCTTGCTAATGAGTCTCCCATGGGGAACCTTGTAGAATGCCTTACTGAAGTCCAAATAGACCATATCCACTGCTCTGCCCTCATCGATCACTATGTTACTTCTTCAAAAAACTCAATCAAGTTAGTGAGACATGATTTCCCACGCACAAAGCAATGGTGGCTATCCCTAATCAGTCCTTGCTGTTCAAAATACATGTGCATCATATCCCTCAGGATTCCCTCCAACAAGTTGCCGACCAGCAAGGTCAGGCTCAACGATCTATAGTACTCTGGTTTGTCTTTACCATCCTTCTTAAATAGTGGCACCACATTTGCCAACCTTCAGTCTTCCAGCACCTCATGTGCGACTAAGGATTATGCAAATACCTCAGCAAGGGGCCCGGCAATCTCTTCTCTAGCTTCCCACAGAGTTTTCGGGTACACCTGATCAGGACCTGGGGGTTTATCCACCTTTTCCCGTTTCAAGACATCCAGCACTTCCTCCTCTGTAATCTGGACATTTTTCAAGATGTCACCATCTATTTCCCTACAGTCTATATCTTCCATATCCTTTTCCACAGTAAATACTGATGCAAAATATTCATTTAGTATAGCCCCCTTTTCTGCAGCTCCACACAAAGGCCGCCTTGCTGATGTTTGAAGGGCCCTATTCTCTCCTTAGTTTCCTTTTTGTCCTTAATATATATGTAAAAGCCCTTTGCATTCTCCTTAATTATATTTGCAAAAGCTATCTCATGTCCCCTTTCGGCCCTCCTGATTTCCCTCTTAAGTATGCTCCTACTTTACTTGTACTCTTCTAAGAATTCACTCGATCTATCCTGTCTATCCCTGACATATGCTTCCATCTTTTTCTTCACAAAACCCTCAATTTCTTTGGTTTTCCAGCATTCCATATACCTACCAGCCTTTCATTTCACCCTGACAGGAATATACTTTCTCTGGATTCTTGTTATCTCATTTCTGAAAGCTTCCCATTTTCCAGCCATCCCTTTACCTGCGAAAATCTGCCTGCAATCAGCTTTCGAAAGTTCTTGCATAATATCGTCAAAATTGGCCTTTCTCCAATTTAGAACTTCAACTTTTAGTTCTGGTCTATCCTTTTCCAACACTATTTTAAAACGAATAGAATTATGGTCGCTGGCCCCAAATGTCTCGCCCACTGACACCTCAGTCACCTGCTCTGCTATATTTGCCAAGAGTAGGTCAAGTTCTCTAGTCGGTATATCCACATATTAAATCTGAAAATTGTCTTGTGCGCAGTTAAGAAATTCATCTCCATCTAAACCTTTAGCACGTTGGAAGTCCCAGTCTATGTTTGGAAAGTTAAAAATCTTCTACTATGCCTACCCTATTATTCTTATGGATAGCTGAGATATTCTTACAAGTTTGTTTCTCAATTTCCCTCTGACTATTGGGGGGTCTATAATACAATCCCTAAAAGGTGATCATCTCTTCCTTATTTATCAGGTCCACCCAAATTATGTCCCTGGATATATTTCCGGGAATATCCTCTCTCAGCACAGCCATGCTTCTGTAATTGCTATGATATCCCAGTCTCGTGTTCCTAACCATGCCCTGAGTTCATCTGCCTTACTAGTTTAAATCCTCCCGAGCAATTTCCCTTTCACTATGTTACTCCCCTTCCGATTTAGGTGCAATCTGTCCTTCTTGTACAGGTCACTTCTACCACAAAAGAGATTCCAATGATTCAAAAATGTGAGTCCTTCTCCAATGCAGCAGCTCCTGCGCCATTCATTCATCTGCTTTATCCTCCTATTCCTGCCCTCACTAGATCGTAGCGCTGGAGTAATCCAGATATTAGTACACTTGAGGACTTCTTCTTAAATTTCTGCCTAACTCTCTCTAATGTCACTTCAGAATCTCAACCATTTCCCTTCATATATCGTTGGTCCAATGTGGACAATGACCTCTCGCTGAACCCTCTCCCCACTGTGAAAATATTCTGCAGACTCTCTGAGACATTCTTGATTCTGGCACCAGGGAAACAACACTCCATTCTGCTTTTCGTCGACTGGCCACAGAAACGTCTGTCTGTACCTCTGACTACAGAATCCCCTAAAACAATTGATCTCTTGGAAGCCGATGTACCACTCGTTGCATTAGAGCCAGTCACAATACCAGAAACTTCACTGTTCGTGCTACGTTCCCCTGAGAATCCATCACCCCCTACATTTTCCAAAACAGCATATCTGTTTGAAATGGGTACATCCACAAAAGACTCCTGCTCTGGGTGCCTACCTCTCTTACCCTTCTTGGAGTTAACACATCTATGTGACTGTATCTAAGACTGTTCCCTCTTCCTATAACTGCCATCCATCACATACTGTTGCTTTGCAAATTCCTCATCGATTCTAATTATCTATCCAACCGATCCATTTGATCTGGTAAGACTCGCATCCAACAGCATTTGTCGCAGATATGATCCGTAGTAACCCTGAAACTCTTTAAACTCCCACATCTGACAAGGAGTACATATCACTGCAAAGGCCAACTTTGTTCCTTCACAATTTACGACCCAGAAAATAACACCGTCTTATTCCTCTACAAAACACTGCACCAAGTTAAATTAATAGCTATGGCTTGTATTTTAAGTTTAATCAAGAGACTTATCTCCAAAAACATATGATAAAGAAAGAACCCACTATACTCACTTCTGCAGCTTTTCTATTGTACAGAATTAAAATATTGATTAACTGATCTGATTCTTTGTTGTGAACTTCACCCAAACAGCTTTCTCCAAGATTAGTCGTGGAATTCACTGTTTGTTAGATTTTGCAGACGCAGTCCGATGTCCAGCGATGCATGGATTCAAAAATAGGAAATGCAGTAATTGTACAGGTTCTCTCTCTCTCTCTCTCTGCCTGCACTGTCCTCACCATGTGCTTCTTTAGTCTGTTCTTCCCGCATTTGAAACTGTTGCTGTTTTGACATTGTTTTTTTCCCCCAAAATTTCCAAAACATTGCAACAGCATATAAAACTAATTGCTGCTCCTGGAATTCGAGGAAATCACTTCCAGCACCTAAAATAAAAAGGAGCGTTTCTTACCGCCAGAAAGTTTTCCCGTCCTCCATCTTGCCCTTGGTATATCCTTCAAATTAAAGGATGCACTCTCCAGGCTGATGGCCCTTGGGGGGCATTATACAATTTTAGGCGTAGACTTTAACCAATATATGGATCCCAAGGTGGATAGGGTCTTACGGGTTCTCGACGATATTTCCCTGCAATCTAGGCAGCTGGTGGATCTAAACAGGGAGCTGGGCTTGGTGGATGTTTGGAGATTGTTCACACTTCGGGTAGGGACTTCACCTTTTTACCTAACCCACATAAGTGCCAAACTAGCAATGGCACTTTTGCCCTATTGGCCTTTTTGAATTCAGTGCTGCCTTGTATAACTGGGAACATAGCCATTTCTGATCATGTGGCAGTGTATATGGATTTTTAGGGTGGTGGCGATGGGACAGGCTCTCATCAGTGGTGCATGGATACCTTCCTCCTGAAGGATAGCTAGTCATAGAGTCGTAGAGATGTACAGCATCGAAACAGATCCTTCGGTCAAACCCATAAATGCCGACCAGATGTCCCAACCCAATCTAGTCCCACCTGCCAGCACCCAGCACATATCGGTCCAAACGCGTCCTATTCATATACCCATCCAAATGCCTCTTAAATGTTGTAATTGTACCAGCCTCCACCACATCCTCTGGCAGATCATTCCATATTCGTACCACCCTCTTCGTGAAACAGTTGATCCTTGGGTCTCCTTTATATCTTTCCACTCTCACCATAAACCTATGTCCTCTAGTTCTGGACTCCCCGACCCCAGGGAAAAGACTTTATCTATTTCTCCTATCCATGCCCCTCATAATTTTTTAAACCCTATAAGGTCACTGCTCAGGCTATGACGCTGTAGGGAAAACAGCCCCAGCCTATTCAGTCTCTCCCTGTGGTTGAAATCCTCGAACCCTGGCAACATCCTTGTAAATCTTTTCCGAACCCTTTCACGTTTCCCATTTTTCGAAAGGAAGGAGACCAGAATTATAACTAATATTCCAACAGTGGCCTAACCAATGTCCTGTACAGCCGCAACATGACCTCCCAACTACTGTACTCAATACTCTGACCTATAAAGGAAAGCATATCAAACGCCTTTCTCACTATCGTATCTATCTGCGACTCCACTTTCAAGGAGCTATGAACCTGCACTTCAAGGTCTCTTTGTCCAGCAACACTCCTTAGCACCTTGCCATTAAGTGTATAAGTCCTGCTAAGATTTGGTTTCTTATTGAATATTTTTCATGGGATTTTAAAAAATTTGCACATCAATTTGGACGGCCAGTAATCTGACGGTGCTTTCGGAGACTGCCAAGGCCTATGCAAGGGTTTTGATTATTTCTTACTCGGCGACTCGTAAGCGGTAGAAGGGAGGGCAGCAGTTGACAGAGCGTATTTTGACAGACTGTCTGTAACTAAGTTGCAGCAGATTACTCTGAACGCTGGTCTCACCCAGACAGCAAAAATAGCGATTTCATTTCCGAAAAGAGGGTTTTCGATTAATGTGATAACCCGGGTAGATATCTGGCATACTTGGCCAGAAAGAAGAGTGCCCCCAGTCTATCACATCCATTAGTACGTGTGCTGTTAAAATCACCTGCGATCCCAGAAAGATTAAAGCAGCATTCATGAAGTTCTTTTCTGGGCTCTTCCAGTCAGAGGGCTGTAAGGACAGATTGGCGACAATGAAGCCCTTTTTTAGTACCCTGGCCTCCCAGGTGTAACTTCAGAGCAGGTGTCTCTTTCAAATGCCCTTCTGACATGCCAAAAGATACAGGAGGCCGTGAGCCAGCTCCAGAGTGGTAACGCACGGGGCCCAGATGGAATTTAGTGTGAGATTTAAAAGGAGTTCGGAGACATGCTGACTGGGCTAATGTTGGATATGTACAATTCTTCATACAGTCAGGCCTGCCTCCCATCCTCTTGAGAGAAGGAAATATTTGTCTTATTCTCTCGAGGATTGCACTTCATAAAGGCCTTTATCCTTATTAAATGTGGACTTTCATATTTTGTTGAAAATGCCGGCGTTGAAGCTAGAGAAGGTCTTGCCCTTCATTGTGAAATAGGGCCAAACAGGTTTTATTTGGGGTCACATGTGGTCTAATCAGAATAGGAGAGTGCTGATATGGTTCAAGTGTGACATCTATGGTCGATTCCAGGCTTGGCCGGGTGGAGTAGCCGTGCCTCTGTTATGTCCTGGAATGGTTTGGCCTTGGAGAGGCTTTTGTCGGATGGGTGACAGTATTAAAAATGTGTTGATGGAAAAGCGAAAAAGATCAGGCAGCATCCAAGGAAGAGGAGAATCGTCGTTTCAGGCATGAGCCCTTCGTTAGCCCTGAAGAATGGCTCTTGCCCGAAACGTCGATTCTCCTGCTCCTTGGATGCTGCCTGACCTGCTGCACTTTTCCAGCAACACATTTTCAGCTGTGACCTCCAGCATCTGCAGTCCTCACTTTCTCCTCGAGTGACAGTATTATCTAGTCACTCATGGTATAAGGTCTGACAATTTTAGCAATGGCAGAGTCAGCCGTCAAGGGTGTCCCCTTTCACCGTTACTATTTATATTGGTGATTGAGCCGTTGGCAGAGCCCATCGGGAGGGACCACAATATTACTGCCCTGGAGGTAGTATCAGGATGGCATAAGATCACACTTTATGCAGATGACGTTTTTTTTCTTTCTAACTAACTATCTGTGCCCCAAGTGATTAATGTGTTTGGATCTTTCTTGGGGTATAAAAATAATTTTATGAAATCGGAGACCATGACTGTCGGGGTCTTATTAGAATACCCAATCTGGGAGGTGGAATCCGATTCACTTTCTCATGGTCAGAGGGAGGTTTCCTGTATTTAGGCATTTTTATCACTCCAGCCTTCAATCAATTAGATAAAGCTATTTTCCTGCAGGACCTTCAGCACTGGGAGGATCTTTCTCTATCCTAGTTGGGAAGAATATCTCCTGTCAAAATGAATGTGTTCCTCCGTTTATTAAATCCCAGGCAAATGCACCTTTTGATACTGCCCAGGCAGCCTATCCGGAGCTTTACAGTCGGCTTGAATGTTTTATTTGTGATCACAGGCGGCCTCTTATGGAGCTCACCCAATTGCAGTTTCCGCGGGAGCTGAGGGATGTGGATTTTACACACTTTAACGAATACCAATTGAGTTCCCTTCTAGCCTATTTGGTTGATTTGATTTGCCAAGACCCGCGGTCAATGTGGTTGGACATCAATGCCTCCCAGGCAAAATGCCCTCTCACTAATCTGTTGCTCATGGACAAGCTGGGGACTGTTATGGATCATTACAGAAATCCAACTCTCCTTAACACAGTTAAAGCATGTAGAATAATGCAAAAAAGTGAGGACAATTTACAAAAAAAAACACTTCCCCTTTTACTCCCATTGTAGGATGGATGGATTCTGGCTTTTGGCTCTGGGAGTCCAGAGGACTTTTTTGTTTGGGAGCCTCAATTAACGGGGTGGGCTTAACGTCTTTCGAGCAGCTGAGCCAGAAATATGAGCTATCTATGAGATTAGGGATTTCATACAGAAAAAAAAAACAGCATTAATGGTTAGTCCTGATAAGTCGAATATGGAGGTGAAAGTGCTTCAGTCCACGGAACTTCTCTCGGTCAGCACTCTCTAGCATTTAGTAGGAGGTAGTGTCTCAAAGGACATCGAGCAACTGTGTGGAATTTGGGTTCAGCACGTGGGGATGGAATCTTCAACAGAGGAGTGGGCAGATATTTGGAAGAATGTCTAGAAGATTTAGATTTGCAATAGGACGCAAGCTATGCAACTGAAGGGAATCCACATGGTTTATTTGGCATCGGAGTGGCTTGCCAAATTTAAGAAAGGAGCGTCCCCCGCGTGTCCAAATGTAAAACAGATGTGAGTACGCATACTCATTGTTTATGGTCATGCCACTAACCTCGTAGGTATTAGGGTCCTATAGCGAGTGTTTTGGAAGGGGTCTTGGGAACCGATGTCAAGGTAGATCTGATGTCTCACCTCTTGGGTTTGCCAGATCACCCATCTTTGGAAGAAATTATTTAGTATTCTTTCATTTTGTGCTAGAAAGAACATTCTGATGAGATGGGTGTCGGACATCCCCAGGAATCACATCAAGTTATGAAGCACATCCCCTGGTCTTCCTCGCAATTATCATGCACTAGAAAATGGAACTTTTTCATCGGACGTGGCAGTCCATTTTGAAACATGTCGGCGTGGACATTTTGGCTATTTTGGTCAGGGCCTTTGTGTAACCATAAGCATTGTGTCTGGTGTCCTAGATGGCCCATGGGAGGAAGAAATCTGAACAAACACGGCTTCACAATGCCAGCTCTCGATACAATAAGGAGCCAATTGGGACCCACAGCTGGAATATACAGGAGAGCTCAAGCCATACATCTTGCAATTGTTTCTGAGATTGATAATGATGTCCATGTGAATCCAGGGATATGAGCACCAACTGCTAGGTTAAGCTATAGAAGGACGGATATTCGTGCAATAATTGGATGATTACTTCATTGACAAATCGAATCAACGTGGCTATTGTCAGCGAAATAGGACTAGCTGTAGATATCAGAGTTTGGGGATAGCATCCAATAACAAGAATAAAAACATAAAATAAATATGCTAAAAGATAAGCTCAAATGGTCAATTATATCAGATGCCCAATCCGCCACACAGAAACAGATACTATAATACAGAGGAGACATCCGTTTAGCATGAAGCACGGTGCAGACCAGGCTAGTGTACTGCCTAATACAACCCAGCGCTGTGTACAGACAGTGCAGACCACACCAGTCCATGGGGGGCTGTGCAGTGTATAACAGTGAATTGCTCTACAAAGCTGGAAAACTTACCCTCGCAGCATGTACAGCTGTGTACATCCCACATTGCATTTATCTGTAAACTAGGAGCAGTTACCCTCCGAGCATGTAGTGTTGTGTACACCAATCCAGTGCATTGAACTGTAAACCAGGAGCAGCTACTCTCCCAGTATGTAGAGCTGTGTCCATCATCCTAGTACATTGTTCAGTAACATTGTGTTCGATCACTGCCCAGTGTGGGGAAACTTGCAGCCCATGCTGGAAGTGACACGATATGTAGCTCCCTTCCATTTGCAGCTTCATACTTCTATTGTGCTAAGAGATGTAGAACATCTAGTCAAAAGGGAGGAGGAAGTTTTCTTAAGGTTGAGGAGGCAAGGATCAGACAGGGCTCTAGAGGGTTGCAAGTTAACCAGGAAGGAACTGAAGAATGAACTCAGGAGAGCAAGAAGCAGGCATGAAAAAGTCTTTGTGGATAAAAGCGAAGATGTTCTACACATATGTCAGGAACAAGAGGACGGACAGAGTGAAGGTAGGGCTCATCACAGATTGTGGAGGCAATTTGCGTCATGAGGTGGAAGAGGTAGGGGAGGTCATTAATGAATGCTTTGCTTCAGTATTCACTACTGAGAGGGGCATTGAAGTTTATGGGGAGAGCATGAAACAGGCTGATATGCCAGAAAAGGAGGGTGTGACGAAAAATTTGAGAAACACAAGGATAGATAATTCTCCTTGGCCAAACAGAATATAAGTAAGTAGTCTACAGTAAACGAGAGAAGAGAGTGCTGCGCGTTTGGCAATTAAATTTGCATCCTCGTTGTCCACTGGAGTCAGGCCAGATGAAAAGAGGTTGGCAAATGTTATTCCCTTGTTCAAGCAATGGAATAGGGATAATCTTGGGAATTATAGACTAATCAGTCTCACGACAGTTGTGGGCAAAGAATTGGAGACGATTCTGAGAGACGTGATTTATGATTACGTGGAAAAAAATCATCGCTTGATAGAGATAGTTAGTATGCCTTTGTGAGGGGCAGGTCATGCCTTACGAATCTTTTTGAATCATTTGAGGATGTGACAAAGCACATTTATGAAGGTAGATCAATGGATGTGGTGTATATAGATTTTAGCAAGACGTTTGCTAAAGTTACCCACAGTAGGCTCATTCAGAAAGTAAGTCGGCATGGGATGCAGGGAAATCTGGTTGTCTGGATAAACAATTTCTGGCCCATAGAAGACTGAGGTTGGTATTAGATAGAAAACATTCAGTCTGGAGCTCTGTGATTAATGGTGTCCAGCAGAATCAGTTTTAGGACTTCTGCTCTTTGCGATTTTTACTAATGGCTTGGATAAGGAAGTGGACGTGTGGATCAATACGTTTGCCGAAAACACAAAGGTTGATGGAGTTCTGGATAATGTTGAAGTATGTTGTAAGTTGCAAGGGAACATTGACAGGATTCAGAACTGAGCTGATGAGAAGCAGATCAAGGTAAACCTGAGAAAATGTGAAGTCATTCACTTTAGAGGGTCGAATTTGAATATAGAATATTGAGCTAAAGGCAGTATTCTTGGCAGTGCGGAGGAACAGAGGGATCTTGGGGTCCATGTCCAAAGATCTCACACAGTTACCACCCAGGTTGATGGTAAATCGGCAAAAGCGAGGACTGCAGAAAGTGGATATCAGAGTCAAGATTAGGGTGGTGCTTGAAAGCACAGCAGGTCACGCAGCACCCGAGGAGCAGGAAAATCGACGTTTCAAGCAGAAGCTCTTTATAATCAAATGAAGGGCTTCTGTCCGAAACATCAATTTCCCCGCTCCTCATATGCTCCCTGACCTGCTGTGCTTTTCCAACACGACCCTAATCTTGACCCAGGTTGATGTGATTGTTAAGAAAGTGTATATTGTTTTGGCTTTCACAAACTATGGAACTGAGTTTCAGAGTTGTGAGATTATGCTACATCTCTGTAAAGCTCGGAATAAACCACTGTTATGAAGTTGAAGGTGTTTATTGTACCTTTTAAGAGAGAGTGAAAGTTGTTCTCCACTGAGAGCTTGCAAGCACCTTCGTATGACCAGCACGCAATCCCAGAGTTATATGAAACATGCAACGTTTGGCTGTGAAACAGAGACCTTGAGTTTTGGTTGCTGAATGACAACAATTCGAATTTAACCATTTAGTTTAAATTATGCCCTAGTACACAAAAGTCAATCGATTTTGAATTTATTGTTTTCCAACATCTAATCAATGAGATGATCAAATATTGAGTGGCATAAAAGATGCTGGCAGTTCGCTAGCTGGGCTGAGAGTAACTGCCATCTAGAGAGAGACAGCCATGCAAAACTCTCTCTGACAAAGATACCGTTTATGTATGAAACAATCTTGCACTAAAATTCAGAAGACAACCCAGCAAGATCTTCAGCTGAAAGAAAGATGACACTGGAGATGACCGATGCTGTGTGGTTTTGAAATTAAGTTGATGCAATTTTAATATGTTTTTTTTCTTATTGGAACATTATGTTGTTATAAAGTTGGAGGCAAATACCAACCAGTTCAGAGAAAGAGGGGCTTCGAGTTTTGAATATCTGTTGTTCAATGTTCACTTTTAGAGTTAAGGAATACATTGAAGTTATTTATACTTAAAGAGTGAAGTTTGAGATTTGGCACTCGCACTTTAACAGCTTACGTTGCGAGTTGAGCTTTTCTTGCTGTTTGCTTGAATTTGCGGAAGGATTCATCACCGTGAGGTAACACTACACGTGGAACATTGTGTTCAGTTCTGGTCGACTTGTCATAGAAAAATGTGGAAGCTATAGAGAGGGTGCAGATGATCTCTTGCAGTGCAATAGAAATATTAACACACGCCAGACACAGCAAGTAAAATATTGGGAATGTCATCACGCGAAAAGTAAATACTGGCAGAGTCTCAATATCTGTATCAACATCAGTGTGTCAGCGTGTGTATAGAATGTCTGTATTGATGACATTGCATCTGTGTGTGCATGCGTATTAGTGAATCGGTATGTGTCTCTGTATGTCTTTATTAGTATCTGTGTTACTGCGTCAGTTCTTTTTTATGTGTGTATCTATAATCAATAATGTGTGTCTTTGCGTGTCTGTATTCGCCTCTGTGTGTACCTGCGTGTCTCTGTGTGTATGCATGTGCATAGCGGATATGTCAGCCTCTGTGGTGTTCAAAGTGAAGCAATGCCTTCTCAGATGGCTATCATACTCTACTACATCGATGGCATTCCTGGTGAAGTGGTCTAGCCCAAAACGTTAATTTTCCTGCTCCTCGAAAGCTGCCTGACCTGCTGTGCTTTTTCCAGCACTGTGATCTCCAGCATCTGCAGAACTCACTTTCTCACATCAGAGTTTCAGCCTGGGCGGGAGCCAGCTCACAGCACCATCCAACCTGACAGCACCATCAGCACACACACACGCGCACACACACACACATATAAGCATGTGTAGGGAGTATTGTAATTGTACTGAGGACCCTAAGAATGGAGAATGCTCATGTAGAGTAATGTCTGCGCTCCTTCTACAACTTGGAAGTGATTTGTCTTTGAAGATTATTCGTGACACGGACTGTGCACAATAAAGAGTATTTCCACTGCAACTTCATCCAATGTAGGTCGACTGAAACATTTGTAAATTGATGTAATGCATTTCTTACACGTTCTTTAACTTGAAATCTTTTGTTATGCAGTCTTACAAATTACAAGTGAGAAAAGATTGAAAAGTCCTGAAACTGACCCATTGATGTTGGTAATATCTCAAGAACAATATCTCTAGGCAACAAACGAAAGTGCTCTGTGTTTAAAAAGGCGTTATTTGAAAACCCAAGCAGCCGTGCAATCTGACAGATTTACAGAATTTGATGTCATCTGAGAGAGAATAAAATGACATTTAGCCAGGGTAGGACAGCAGAGGGTGGCATTTTACGGCTCTACACTTAAAATTGACAGGCAGTAGAGATGGAGGAAGGATGAGGGTGCTGGTGTCAATTTCAGTGGATTTACCCCAAAATCTTCAAAGATCACGTTTAACAGAGATGCAGACAGAGATACACACAAACATACATAGACACATTAAACACACAACACACATAGATACAGGTATCAACACTTACACTCTAAGACATGTACACTCCTGCAGACAGAAAAAAGTAATTTATTTAAGATAGAGATAAATACGTTATTCATTAATAAGGGAACCATTTGATCAGTTGGCGAAGGCAGAAGAATGTAGCTGAGAAACGTTTCTGGCCGATTCAAACGGCACACCAGATCCGATTGGCTAAATGGCTTAATTCTGCTCCAATTTCCTATTTTCTGAATTGATTCATTTTGGAAGATCGAGTTCAAATGCAGTTTACAGGATCAAAGGTAGCATTCTTGGCCGTGTGGAGGAACAGACGGATCTTAGGCTCCAAGTCCTTCGGTACCTACAAGTTGCCATTCAAGTTGATAGGGCTATTAAGAGAAGCATGGTGAGTTGGTTTTTGTGAACAGAGAAATTGAGTTTAAGAGCCGCAAGATTATGCTATAGCTCTATAAAGCCCTGGTTAGACCACACATGAAGTATTGCATTGACTTCTGATCGCACCATTAGGGAAAGAAATTGGAAACTTTCCAGAGGGTGCAGAAAGGATTTACCAGGATGTTGCCTGTGCAGGAGGGCATGTCTTATGCAGAATTTCTAAGGGAGCGAGGGTTTTTGCATTTGAGTGAGGAAGGATGAGAGCTACATAATATAGGTGTGCAAGATGATTAGGCACAGATGGAGTGGACAACTGGAGACTTTTTACATGTGTGGAAATGGCTATCACACAGGGAGCATAATTTTAAAGTGATTGGAGGAAGGCTGAGAGGGGATGCCAGAGACAGTATTTTCTTCCTACAGATAGTGGTAGGTGCGTGGAATGCACAGCCAGCAGTGGTAGTAGAATCAGATACGTTAGGGACATTCAAGAAACTCTTGGATAAACACATAGATGATAATAAAATGAAGGGTATGAAGTTTAGCTTAGTCTTAGACTAGGATAAAAGATTGACACAACATCGAAGGCTGAAGGACTGTGCTGTGCTGCACTGTTCTCTGTTCCAATTTCTTACACTCTTATGAGCTTATGGTATCTGGAGTTCATCTAACCTTAGTTGAGGTTAAATTTGGTAAGGATTTGATTGTCAGTTGTTAAAGGAAACGTGGACAGGTTTAAGTTTTGAATGGCCTATATCTGTTTCTAATTGTTGTGTCCCTGTGTCAAAAAAGTGGTGATTGGCTTGAGGGGGACACATTTTAAGAATAAGGGCATTTCCATTTCTGATGAGACAGGGATGTTCCTTTCTCTTTAGGATTGTGTGATCTGTAGTGTTCCCACGCCCAAGCAACAGTGAAGACTGGGTTAATAAAAACATTCAAAATTGAGTTCCATAGATCATTATTGATCAAAAAAATATATGTTTATTCGGAACAGACAGGAAAGGGATGTTTAGTTACAAGCACATCAACAATGCACATTCTGAATGGAGCAGCAGGAGCGAAAGGCTGAATGGCCACCTGCTATTCCTAACCCATGTCTTGTTCTATCACTCAAACCCTCGATTCTGTTACAGAGGGAGAGGAAGGTCCAATTCAGCCCATCAGCAATGAAACACGAGGACATCGTTTTGCCCTCTAAGGATTTACAAAGGAAGATGATAAAGTCATTCAGCTATTTGAGTGCATTACACAGCACATGTGGAGGCCATCTAACCTTTCTAAGCTGCTACACAGGAAGAGGGAACCCTGAGTAACTATCAGGAAATCGACAGTAGGGATTGATGTTTGTTGTCAATTTGGAAAGCGTTAACGTGGTGGAGTTCCTGAGAGATCAGTGCAAGATTACAACTATTTCGAACCTGTCAATGATTCGGATGTGGGGAGTGATTGGATTGGACATCAATTAGTTCAGCCACCAAGGTATTAATTTAATAAGATGTCAAGTGGAGGTAGAGAGGTTGTAACGGTGTAGAGACTGGGAGGTTAGTGTGTAAACCTTTAGCCGAAACAGTTTAGCCTGCTTGAATGAAGTTTATGCTGTGACAAAAGGGTAAAACAATCGTAAACTACTTAAAAGGAGAGAGATCACAAAACTCAGTGGTACAAAAGGATTTGTGTATCCTGATACATGCATCACACAAAGTTATTATGCAGATGTAGTGAGTGGTTAGGAAAATATATGGAATTATTCTATTCCATGCAAAAGCTATCAGGATATTTTCCTGCATCTGTACAGGTGCTTTCGGAGGCCACATCTGATGTATTGCGTGTAGTGATGATTCCCTAAACAGAAAAGTAAATATACTCAATTGATTCTGAAGCTTCGTAAAGATGTACGTGTTCCTGGAAAGAAGGCATTATTCTGTCATACAGCACAGAAACAGACCTGTCGGTTCAACTTGTCCGTGACGACCTGGTGTCCTCAATTAATCACGTCCCATTAGCCAGCACTTGGCCCATAACCCTTCCTATTCAAGTACCCATTCAAATGGCTTTTAAATGTTTTAATTTTCCCAGCCACCAACACTTCCTTTGGCAGTTCATTCCATACACTCCGAGAAAAGATTACCACTTTTATTTCTTTTAAATCTTTCTCCCTCACCTTCAAACTATGTGCTCTTGTTTTGGACTCCCTCAATCTCAGAAAATGTCCTTGGGTCGTCACCATTTCCATGCCCCTCATAATTTTATGAACCTCTACAAGACCAGGGCACTTAAGGTTTGAGAATGAGAGTTTCATGCTGAACCATATAAGATCTTGAGGAGAGTGCATCAGGTGTTTGGCTGATGGACATTTCCACTGATGTGGGAAACTAGAACTAAACATTCAAATTTAAGAGAACAATGTATTCATTTTAACACAGATAGCCCAATGATATGAATTTATTGGACAAAATTATGAGGACACATGCAAACGCATCTTCAAATTATAGCTTATAAATTGCTCCTACATAGATGAGGGAACAGGGACGGAGTCATTCAATCCAGAGCTTATTCAAGTAGGCTTCATTTGGTCCAATTAGGTGGTCAGATAACATTATTGTATATTTCATTTAAAAGTTGGAGAAGATGCAACCTGCTGGAGACGTCACGGCTTACTGCTTCTTTTGTTTCCTTGTTCCTTCTCACAGCAAAGTATGAGAGGAGAAAACTCATCAGGCATTTTCAGCAGTAGTGAAGGATTCTTGTTGAGGATTCATTGTAATCTCCAACCTGTCAGAAGCACAGGGAATTCAGCTAAATCCAAATGTTCCAGGAAGGAATCCAATTGACAGCAGCTTGTGTGAACAGAATGACCTCAGATGCAGAATACAATTTAATATTTCCTTTGTCTTGAATTTAACTTTTGCTACGAAAATCTCTTTCAAGCTGATATTCGGCAGAGTTTTTTTCTGTTTGTCTTCATGCATATGTATGTGTGTGTCTGTGTGTATTTGTGTGTGTGACACGGTGAGTGTCTTAATGTATGTGCCTGTGCATATGTATGTTTCTGTGTATATAAACTGCGTCTGAGTATACATTGAAAGATAAATATTAATGCACATATTATTCCACACTACTTGTCATGTATCTTTCCATTAGGTTAAGTAAGTTTATTTTGGTAAATTACTTATCCAAACTTAAGCTATCTATCTGACTTGTCCCGAACAAAGAACCTGACCTAGCCTGAGAACTACATCATTGATTATATCAGCAAGCTAGTCACATTTAAAATGTGTCATGACCAATGGAGGAGGGGGTCTAGAAAATGAAACAGTGACCTCTCCAGCCCCAGTCTGAACAGGGATGAGGAGAAATTCAAAAAGGGCTGTTTGAGTGGAAATGATCTTCCCCAGACGTTTGTGGTGCTTTTGTGCTTGCATTTATTGAAAGATGAAAATGTGTTGCTGGAAAAGCGCAGCAGGTGAGGCAGCATCCAAGGAACAGGAGATTCGACGTTTCGGGCAAAGATCAAAGATATGCAGATTAGGAGAATTGGCCAAGCTAAACTTTACATTGTGTTCACAGATGTATAGGTTAGGCACAAAAATTAGGGGTCAATATCCGAGGGTAGATGAATGGGCCAGGTCAGGTTACTCTTCCAAGGACCTGTTTCTACATTACATGCATTCGATGAACGTGGACAGGGCAATTTCAAATGGAAAGAATAGTGTGCTACAAAAGTGTTTTAATCACTGGATATACAGTTCGATAGGGGTGTGCACATATAGAACATAGAACACTACAGTGCAGTGCAGTACAGACCCTTCGACCCTCGATGTTGCGCCAACCTTTGAAACCAATCTGAAGCCCAACTAAACTACACTACTCCATTTTACATCCATATGCCTATCCAATGATCACTTAAATGGCCTTAAAGGTGGTGAGTCTACTATTGTTGCAGACCGTGATTTCCACATCCTTGCTACTCTCTGAGTAAAGCTACGACCTCCAACATCTGTCCTATATCCATTAAAAATCAAGTTAAAGCTAGGTATCCTCATACTAGCCATTACCATCCAAACAAACAGGCTCTCGCAATCCAACCTGTCTGATCTCTGATTATATTAAATGTCTGAATTAAGTCACCTCTCAACATTCTCTCAAACGAAGGCAGCCTCAAGTTCCTCAACCTTTCCTCATAAGACCTTACCTCCATACCAGGCAACAACCTAGTAAAGCTCCTCTGAACCCTTTCCAATGATTCCACATTCTTCCACGAATGAGATGACCAGAACTGTATTCAATAGTCCTAGTGCCGCTGCACCAGGGCTTTGTACAGCTGCAGCATGACCTCAGGCTTCCGAAACAAAATCCCTCTAGTAATAAAAGCTAACACACCATATGCCCTCTGATCAACACTATCAAACTGAGTAGCAACTTTCAGGGATCTATGTACATAGACACTGACGAATCTCTACTCACTTACACTACCATGAGTCTTACCAAGAGCCCAATACTCTGCATTCCTGTTGCTCCATCCAAAGTGAATGGCCTGACGTTGTTCCGCGTTGCATTCCATTTGCCATCTCACAGTCCAGCCTCCAGATTATCTGTGTCCTGCTGTAACCCACAACATCCTTTGGCACTATCTACAACTCTAGCGACCTTAGTGTCGTATGCAAATTTACGAACCCATCCTTCTACGCCATAATCCAGATCGTTGATTAAAATGACAATCAGCAGTTAGCCAAAACCAGATCCTTGCGGTACACCACAAGTAACTGAACTCCAGGATGAACATTTCCCATCAGCTACCACCCTCTGTCTTCTTTCAGCTAACCAATTCCTGATCCAAAACGCTAAATTACCCTCAATCCCATGCCTCCGTATTTTATTTGCAATAGTCTACCGTGGGGAACATTACCAAATGCTTTCCTGAATGTCATGAACACTGCATCAACCGTTTTACCCGCATCCACCTGTTTGGTCACCTTCTCAAAAAAAATCAATAAGGTTTGTGAGGCACGACATACCCTTCACCAAACCGTGTTGACTATACCTAATCCAATTATTCTTTTCTAGATGAGTTTAAACTCTGTCTCCTTAACAATTTCAACATTTTACTCACAATCAAAGTAACTCTCTGATCTCCTTCATGAATAAGGTAACAACATTTGCTATCCTCCAGCTTTCTGCACCATTCCTGTAGACAATGACAACATAAAGATCAAAGCGAAAGGCTCTGCAATCTCCTCCCTTGCTTCCCAGAGAATCCTCAGATAAATCCCATCCGGCACAGGGGTGTTATCTATTTTTACACTTTCCAGAATTGCTGAAACCTCTTTCTTGTGAACCTTTATCCTGTCTAATCTACTGACCTGTATCTCAGGATTCTCCTCCATAACATTAGCTATTTTCTAGTGTGAATACTAATGAAAAAATTCACTTAGCGCTTTCCCTATCTCCTCTGACTCCAAGCACAACTTACCACTACTACGCTTGATAGGCCCAGATCTTACTTAGTCATTACTTTATTCCTGATATAGTTATCAAAAACCTTTGGGTTTTCCTTGACGCAATCTACCAATGAATTCTCATGTCCCCTTCTGGCTCTTCGATGTACAGAATTAAAAACCACGACATGGATAACACAATGTGCATGGCCATAGAAAGAATATGGAACAACGTCAATAGAAATATAGCTCATTACGTGCTGATACAGAGATTTTTGCCCCAGTAACCACCGCCTTTGTTATAATAATGATGTACAATTCTCAATGCTTCTGAAATGCATTGCTTGTCAGGGTGGTTGAGGAAGGAAACCATACAAACTTGGCAAAGCAAATGTATCAGCGCTTGATGGTGCCAGATTTGACAGGCATCTTCTTTCTTACACGATTCCATGATATATTGTGAAACACCACCCAATGGTAATTGCTGGTTTGTTCCATCGAACTGTGCTCAGTAAGTGGGGAGATTACAAATCAGCATCATCCCATGGGGAATCAGCATTTACTAAACCGAGGACAGCCCGGACAACCTTGAAAATATCCAAGATAAATCATATGCTCAGTGTAAGTTTCGTTCAATAAGCCCACCAACATTATGCTGGCTATTTGACACCGTTATTTTAAGGACACCAAAAACATAGAAACCAACTTTCCTTCATTAATATGTTGACTTCTCGTTGTAAGGTTGTTTTTTTTATCGGCAGAATAATAAATTCCTTGCCACACATTCACTTTGACAAAGAGTCTGATTTCCTGCGTTTTTCTGCCAACTGTTCATCACAGTATGGTGGCTTATTTAATACTATGTCTACCACCAGTAATACTCACTCCCAGCTATACTGGCACATGAGATGCACAGCTGGCACTCCCTTCCAACAGCCACTTGGATGGACGAACACCAAATGAAATGGAACTTCTCAACGGCAGTTAATGTTGGACTAGCTCCATTAAAGTCCCAAATGATTTTTTGAAAAATCCGATTTCTTCAAAATAATTGAACAATGTAACCATGTTTATTGATCAGATGAGCTCGTTGAGGAATTTGAAGTAGTGTGATGCATTTTCAGAAACCATTTCGTGAATACATTGAAATAAAAGGCCAACTGACAGCCCAGGTCACGAATAACACAAGTTAACGCATCATTTAATCAGCAGCTGAATGAGCACAAAATGCAAGACCAGAGTGGGCTATGTACCTTGATGTAACTTTCATTAATGTAGTTTTGTGTTTTCTTGTTGGTGTTGACATGTTGCGCTGAATGACATGTTTGTGTGCCATAAGAATCTATCACTTTAAGTCTTGAAAACAGAAAATAGTCTCACCATTTCCATAGCTTGTGAGCATCAATTGGTGAAGAATGTAATCTCCAAGGTCATATTGCATCCCGACTTGCATCAAAACCATTATCCCTTCACTGTCACTTGTTCAGAATCCTGTAACTCTCTCTGAAACAAAAATGTTACTGTTCCTGCACCACGTGGACCACTGTGTGTATCTTCTCTGGACTGTTTTGGATATCATTATTGCCATAGCTGTTTCAATGTGGTCTCACCAGTACCCTGTAAAACAGTAGAAAATCTTTCCTACTTCTGAATGAATTCTGTTTCAAAAATGTTTAAACATTTGTCTGGCTTCTCTAAAACTTTGATATACGCACTTTTGTTTGTGTGATCCAGATGCCTGATTCCTCTGTGCCTCAATCCAATCTCTCCATTGACATTACTCCTGCGTTTCCATTAAATTGCCAGCATATTTGAACAGAGACACATATTCCATTCTGTGCTCCATATACCAATGTTAATGGTTCATTTGACCCACTTATATCTGTTTATAAACTTGTGTCTTCATCTACAAATAAAAACAAAAAAAGTAAAAATATTACATTGTCATTTCCACTGGAATTTGGTGACAGTTTGTGTCTTTGACCAAATATTCTGTCTGAATTATGGAAGAATACAAACATTTGAAATTATCTGTGTCATCTCAAGCAGGGTCACATGTTTGTATTCTTCCATAATGCAAACAGAATACTTCGTCAAAGACATAGGTTGTCGCCACAATTCAGTGGAATGGGCAATGTCATATTTTTAGTCCATGTCTAAACTATAAATTAGCGACAATGCTAAAGTGTTTTGCAGTCCCTTCACTCAGTTCCCATGACTTCTGAAATATGGACAGATGGTGAAGGGTCTGTCTGGGTGGAATTGAGAAACAACAAAGGTTACAAACGCAGAAAACAGTGAGTGAGGAAAAAATGGTCTTGTCAGCATGGTAGCTAGTGACATGTGATGTTTCACAAGGCTCACGGCTCTTTACTTCGTAAATTAATGATCTAGATGAATGTTCTAAGGACATTCTGGTTAACTTTTTATATGATATAAAGATGGGTGGAGAGACGGGTATCATTGTGGAAGGGGAGAGGCTGCAGAAGGGTTTAGACACGTTAGGAGAGTGGGCAAAGAAGTGGCAGATGGAGTACAATGGGAGCAAGTGTGCAGTCCTGCACTTTGGTAAGAAGAATACAGGCATGGACTATTTTCTAAATGCGGGAAGATTCTTCAGTCTGAAGTGCAAAGAGGCTTCGGAGTTGTAGATCAAGATTGTCTCGAGGTAAATTGGCAGGTGAGCTGAAAATGTGTTGCTGGTTAAAGCACAACAGGTCAGGCAGCATCCAAGGAACAGGAAATTCGACGTTTCGGGCCAGAGCCCTGATGAAGGGGTCTGGCCCGAAACATGGAATTTCCCGTTCCTTGGATGCTGCCTGACCTGCTGTGCTTTAACCAGCAACACATTTTCAGTTCTGATCTCCAGCATCTGCAGGCCTCACTTTTTACTCGAAAATTAATATTTAGGAATGTTTTGTACTACGAAGCAGTATGTTTTAAAATCATTTTTTCACCAAAAGTCTTCTAAAAAATATTTGTTTATTGAACACAATTAATATTAGAACCATAAATTTTACTCTAAAGTAACGAAACACACTACAAGCCATCTTATGCTTTAAATTAACTTCTATAGGGGTGGATCGTAAACCACCCCTATAGAACGTTGCCGGGATACACGTGCTGATTTCTTCTTCTTACGATGGACTTGTAGGCATCTTCCCTTTTGGTGGTTATTTTTGATTTACTGCGCGAAGTGGCGTTTTGCGGTGATTCTCATTCTTCCAATTCTTCACCCCCTTTTGAGAGGGTCGGATTACCCTGAGCAAGCAGACCCACCAGGGGGTGGCATATTAATTGTCCACGGGTAATCCTTCTTGAGATATGGGGCCGAAAGCATCACACCATAATCCAAATGTGGTCTGATTAGAAACTTATAGAAGGGCAATATTCCATTATCCCATTCAAGTTCAAATCCAGGTTTGTATTGCAGGATCTGTAACTCTTAAGATTGTTTGCAAACCGTCTGTCGGTAGCTGCAGCCTGTCTGGATTCTGCGGCATGTGGATTAGCACAGAGACTTTAGTCAAGGCAGGGATCCATTTTCCAGCATGCTTTAATCATTGTTCATTTTTCTTACTCCATGATAATATTTTATTACCCATCATAAGTTCATTAATTCAGGTGGCCCGACTGGTCACAAAGGCAAATACCATGATGACGCTTACTTTGAGTGGACTTGAATGGAAAAGCATGGATATACTTCTGAGATTCCATAAGGTTCTAATCAGACCACATTTGGATTGTGGTGTGATGTTTTGGGCCACATATCTCAAGAAGGATATACCATCCCTGGAGCGTGTTCAGATGCAGTTCACAAGTATAATGGAAAATTATCCATTTACTGTGAAGTTTGAAAGAGAATGTTTTTCTTTAAATCAATGCTGTACTGACCTTTGTAAACGATGATTTGATGAAGGTCTGCAGTTAGCTTCTCTCTGTTTGTATTCTGTAAACATTCAACTCGACCTTGCGATCGTCGGACTCTGTGAAAGCTGAAGAACTGTTATGTCTAGGACCAGGGGATGAGAGGATAACAACTTTAATTACCCCAGTCTTTGCCCTTGAGAGTGGGATAACGAACACTATAAGGCAGGTGTCTGTATAGTGTTTCAGTATACCTTGCAATGAGACATCTGACTTAGTGTAATGAGACAAAATTCTGCAGGAGTTTTTTTTAAATAAAGACCCTTTCTTTACTCTTGTGAATAATTGAGTCAAGTCGATTTAATTTCCACGACAGTAAACTTGGGAGCTTGTCCGGGATCCCACGACTGGGTGAGATTCTGAAGATTCCCAGGAGGTGTAGGCGCAAGCGCCTTCAAGGTCGTTCACTTTGCGTGGTAAGAGTGGGAATCTGTGGATCACCCCAGGGCCGGGGTTCGAATCGAATAGGCTCGGGGAAAGAGTCGTGGCTTAAGTAATCAGACTCAGAGACTCATTATAAGAGAATAAATACAGCAGAAAAAGAGTTCCGTGAACTCTCGTGTGGTATTAGAGCAAATCCCCAAGGGAAGGGGATTACTGTCTCTACAGTGTTCAGGAGACAGTAAGTTTAAGGGTGGTTTTAGAATTGGAACCACGACTGGCCGATTTGGACTAGCCTAAGATGTACCGGCCACGTGGTTTCTTGGTTTACAAAAAAAAATAAGGCATTGAGAGAGAGAGAGGGAGAAAGAGAACTGAACACGTATCCAGTTACACTAAAAATGGGCTCCAGCAAGAGCAAACAAAGGGACAGTCCACACAGGACTTGGAATGGTCAACCAAAAATACAATACATTCTAAATTATTACGGCCCAGAATGTGTAAAGCAGTTAGAATTGTGGATCAAGGAATGTAGTTTTCAGAGGTAGGAAGTTTTAGGAAAAGACAGCTGGAAATGTTGAACTCGAGATAGGAAGTGAGAAAGAAGGAGAAAAAGGAAGGGAAAAATAGAACTTATGAAATGGAGTGCTTATAACAAGTGGAAGGTATCAGAGAAAAGAAATCTCAAGTAAAGGATAGACCAAATACATGTACAAACACCAGCGCGCGTGCAGACGCGCAAGGCAAACAACCTAATAACCAAACAAAATGTACATTCTTTATTTTTGAATCATAAAATGTTGACAGGTGTGAGTTCCATAACATCAAGCAAATTGCTTTAAGGGAGGATGCAATTATTGTTCGGGTGAAAGATCATACTTCACATCTCACTTTTGCGCCATTCATGAAATATGGCAAATATCTGGTTACTTTTCGGATCACTGAACTCATCACCTTGCAATCATAGCCTTCGTTGAAAGTAGATTAAGAAGGATCTGAATTCAAGCAGAGTGTTACTGAAATCATCGCTGCCTGTGGCACTTAGTGAGATACTGGCCTGCACCTAAATGTATACAGAACATTACCACGTGGTTCTGGGCAGTCATTCAAGCAATATTTCACAGCAAATCATTTGGAATCTATGTTGGGGCATGTAGAAACTAGCCAACAGGCTATCATTGGGCTCTATAGACATCAATAACTGGTTAGTAACTATGCTTGACAAATTCATTTTCAGTCAGACCCTGGCCCAGAGAGCAGACGTGTGGACATGGAGTGTCAGACGCACACCACCCAAATTACTTAGCGGGATGACATCTGGCCAACCTCCCAGACTCCATACGTCTGCAACCTGGACAGGCACTGAGTGGAGATTTTAACAAGGTGAAAGAGAAGAGAGCAAATGCTGGAGGTTGAGACACGAGAATAGAGCTGGAAAAGCACAGCAGCTCAGGCAGCATCCAAGGAGCAGGAAAATCAAACTTTCAGGCAAAAATCCTTCATCAGCAATAAGACATGGAGCCATGAGTATAGATAGATAAAGGAGTGGGGGTGGGGCTCGGTGAACGTAACTGAGAATGCGATAGTTGGATGGAGGTGTGGGTAATGGTGATAGATCGCAGGGGACGGTGGAGTGTATAGGTGGGAAGGAAGATGGACTGGTGGGCACGGTGGCTCAGTGGTTAACACTATTGCCTCACAGTGCCAGGGGACAGTTACGATTCCAGCCACAGGCGACTCTCCTTGTGGAGTTTGCATGTTCTCCCATGTTTCAGCATGGGTTTCTTCCACGTGTTCTGGTTTTCTCCTATGATCCAATGATGTGTAAGCCAGGTGAATTGGTCATTCAAAATTGCCCATTGTGATAGTTGCATTAGTCAGAGGGAAATGAGTTACTCTTCGGAGGTTTGGTATGGACTTGTTGGGCCAAAGGACCTGCTTCCACTCTGTGGGGAATATAAAAGAAGTACCCTTTCCCACTTTGAATAAAAAGATGGGACAGGTCGTGAGGGCGGTGCTAAGCTGGAAGTTTGGAACTGTGACATGGTCGGAGGAGGGGAAATGACGAAACTGGTGAAATCCATATTGATACCATGGGATTGGAGGGATCTGAGGTTGAAAATGTTGTGGTAAGGGAGTGGCGATGGATGAAGCCCTGGACCTGCATGTCATCAGCAGAGTGGGAGGGGAGTTGAAGCAATCGGCCACAGAGCAATGGGGCTGGTTGGTGCGGGTGTCCCTGTGATGTTTTCTGCAGTGCTCTGCAAGTAGATGTCCTATCTCACCAACGTATAGAATATCACATTGGGAGCAACGGATACAGTAGCTGACATGAGTGGAACTGCAGTTGAAACCTTGATGGATGGGGAAGAATCATTGAGGCTTTTGGGCGGAGGGTGGGGGGCAGGCGGCTGGGGGAGGTGTGGGCACAGATCTTGCAATTCCTGTAGTGGCAGGGGAAGGTGCCTGGAGAGGAGGGTGAATTGTTGGGGACCTGATGAGCACTACCTACCTTGTATCCTGTGTTCTCCATTCAAAGTCAATCATCCAGAATAAATTGCTTCACACTTTTCCAGGTTGAAATCCACCTTTCACTTATCAGCCCAGTTCTTCATCCTGTCAATATCCCAGTGCAAACTATTACAGCCCCCACACTATCCACAACACCACCAATATTTTCTTTCCAGCGACAAATGTAATAACCCCCTTTTGCACTCCCTCATCCAAGTCATTTATAGAAAACACAAACAGAGTTCCCAGAACCGAACCCGACAGAACACCACTTTTCACCGAGCTCCAGAGTGAATAGATTAAATTGATTACAGTGAGGGAACAGGCCCTTCAGCCCAATAAGCCCGCACCAACCCGCAACCCACCCAGACCCATTCCCCTCGATCTAACACAACAGGCAATTTATCATGGCCAATTCATCTAATCTTCACATCTTTGGACTGTTGGAGGAAACCGGAGCACCAAGAGAAAACCTACGCAGACACGGGGAAGAACGTGCAAACTCCACACAGTCAGTCGCCTGAGGCGGAAATTTAACCTGGGTCTCTGGCATTATGAGGCAGCAGTGCTAACCACTGTGCCACCGTGCCGCCCTCTTCCCACATTTCCCATTTACCACCACTTTGTGTCTCTATGGGCCAGCCAATTCTGTATCCAGATAGATAGGTTTCCCTGTATCCTATGCCTCCTTACTTTCTGAATGTACGGACCATGGGAATGTGATCAAATGCCTTGTTAAAATCTATGCATACCGCATCCACTGCTCTACCTTCTTCATTGTGTTTGATCCCATTCTCAAAGAATCCCATAAGGTTTGTGAGGCATGACTTGCACCTCACAAAGCCATGCTGACTATTTCTATACAAACAATGATTTTTCAAGTAATCATAAAGTCTGTCTCTCAGAATCTTCTCCACTATTTTGCACAATGCTGATGCAAGACTGACTGGAGTGTAATTCTCACGATTATCATTATTCCCTTGCCTGAACAAGGGCGTAACATTTGTCGCCCTCAATCATTTGGCACTACTCCAATGGAGAGTGAAGATGCAAAGATCATCGCCAAAGGGACAGAGTCTCTTTCTTCTCTTCCTGTACCAACCTCAGATGTTTCCCCTCTGGCACAGGGGATTTATCTCTCCTCATGTTTGTACTTCAATTAGTCTGTACTTCACCTGAAATTGCCTACCCCCTGTCGAATCAACTGATTGACTGCTTTCCATTTCAGGTCTATATATCGTGCTGCTTCACTGAACATGTATGTTTCGCAGTATCCTACGAACCATTGAACATTGAACAGTACAGCACAGACCAGGCCCTTCAGCCCGCGATGTTGTGCCGACCACTGATCCTCATGTGTGCACCCTCAAATGTCTGTGACCATATGCATGTCCAGTAGTCTCTTGAATGTCCCCAATTACCTTGCTCCCACAACTGCTGCTGGCAACGGATTCCATGCTCTCACAACTCTCTGTGTAAGGAACCCGCCTCTGATATCCCCTCTATACTTTCCTCCAACCAGCTTAAAACTATGACCCTTCGTGTTAGTCATTTCTGCCCTTGGAAATAGTCTCTGGCTATCGGTTCGATATATGCCTCTCCTCATCTTGTGTACCTCAATTAGGTCCCCTCTCCTCCTCCTTTTCTCCAATGAAAAATGTCCGAGCCGAGCTCAGTCAACCTCTCTTCATAAGGTAAGCCCTCCAGTCCAGGCAGCATCCTGGTAAACCTCGTCTGAACCCTCTCCAAAACATCCACATTTTTCATATAATAGGGTGAGCTGAAGTGGACGCAGTATTCCAAGTGCTGTCTAACCAAAGTTTTATAGAGCTGCAACAAGATCTCACGACTCTTAAACTCAATCCCCGTGTTAATGAAAGCCAAAACATCATGTGCTTTCTTATCTCACATTTATCCAGATTGAACTCCATCTGCCACCTCTCAGCCCATGTCTGCATCCTGTCAATGTCCGCTGCAGCCTACAACAGCCCTCTAAACTGTTAACGACACTTCCAACCTTTGTGTCGTCTGCAAACTTGCTGACCCATCCTTCAATCTCCTCCTCTAAGTCATCAATAAAATTTATAAACAGTAGAGGCCCAAGGACAGAGCCCTGTGCAAAACCACTAACCACAGACTTCCAGGCAGAATATTTTCCTTCTACTACCATTCTCTGTCTTCTGTTGGCAAGCCAATTCTGTATCCAGACAGCTAAGTTCCCCTGTATACCATTCCTCCTGACATTCTGAATGAGTCTACCATGGTGAATCCTATCAGATTTCTTGCTGAAGTCCATTTACACAACATCCGCAGCTCGACTCTCATCAACTTTTCCTCCTCAAAGAACTCGGTAAGGTTTGTGAAATATGACCTGCCCCTCACAAAGCCGTGTTGACTGCATTTAATCAAGCCATGCTCTTCTAGATGATCATAAATCCTATCCCTCAGAATCCTTTCGTACACCTTGCAGATGACAGACGTGAGACCCACTGGTCTATAATTGCCAGGGATTTCCCTATTTCCTTTCTTGAAGAGAGGAATTATATTTGCCTCCCTCCAGTCCTCAGGCACGACTTCAGTGGAGAGCGAGGATGCAAAGATC